>NC_050452.1:22132930-22277930 GCF_903995425.1 Onychomys torridus | reverse complement strand
GTGTTTTATGATTCTATTTAATTTAGCAATAAACTATTTAATTTAGTATCCAGAGCCCACTTGTGACTTTGTCAAACTTGTCCATATGTTTTATCCGCTAGTGAGTCCTTCACAAATTGCATGCTACTGTCTCTTCACCTAGTGCTTTACGATGGAAAACCATTCTGTATAGGGTGTCATGCAGTCTGTCCACTTATTTCAGGCTTTTAGTTTTATTTACATATAAGGACACAAAAGACAAGAAAAAAATCAGAAAAAATCTCAAATTTATATGGACAGTATGTATGAGGTCAGACCTTGGGTGTGAGGCTCTTGCTTGCTGGAAAGCTTTTGAATATTGCTGTCTTTCTCTATGGTTTCAGTAATACAGAATTCCAAACATCTCTTCAAGTGCTTCAAATAGAATAGAAAACTGACTAATAAAAATGACCAAAAGAAAATTTATTGTTTCTCTTATGCCAAGCCAAATAGTTATGTGCATTGTCAAGAAATATTAAATTTTACTTTTTTGTGAAATTGATTCTAGTTATTTGATATTCTTAATGTTGTCGCAAATTGCTTTTTTATTTTAGTTCAAGTTTTCATTTTTATTGCTTTTAGAAAACAGAGCATTTATATTAAGCTCTCATTGGATAAAATTGGCTAAACTGTTAATGATCAGAACCGAGCTGCAGATCATTTTGTATTTCCCAAATGCATTATTATAAATCCTTACACCAGTGAGTGTCATTGCATCACTGAGGGGTTTCTAATCTTTCTTTCTTTTTTTTTTTTTCTCCTGCTTTACCAAGAAGAGAATGTAGTCCAGAATAGAGCTGAATATACATTCATTTAAATAATTATCTTTCTTTTGTGACCCACCAAAAGGAAAATGCTGGACATATGACATATTATAAGCAATGGTTATCAAAGGTGTTTATAAGTACAATTATCAAGGAAATTTGCTTTAGTTCAGAGTATCTTTCTAACTTAGAGGCATGGAAAAACTTTCTGAACAAGACACTGGAAACAGTATGCTGACTAATTTTAGGTCAACCTGACACAAGCTAGGATCATTTGGGAAGAGGGAATCTCAACTGAGAAAATTTTCTTGATCCATGATTGATATGGGAGGGCCCAACTCACTGAGGACAGTGCCAACCCTAGGCAGGTGGTGATCTGAAGGGGAAAGGGGAATAATGGCACAGGAAGGGTTAAATGGGTTGGGGGATGGAAAGGCAGAGTACAGGAAGGAATATGGGGAGGAATGACTAACACCATGGACCTTTGAGAATATCATATGAAAACTACAACTAACAAGATTTCTAAAATACATAGCTAAGTACAGGTATATTATAAACCAATATATTTAACAAATACATAATATGTTAATTTTAATACAATGTCTTAATTGCATTTTTATTCAATATATTTCATTCAGATATTTTAATGTTTTATATTTATTTATCACTAATTATCTTCACTTCAATTTCTGAAGCATTTTCAATATTTTTGTTCTTCCTGACAATATATTTCTCACCTTTTCCCTTCTAGATAAAACTTACCAAAAATTATTATTTAGTTATCTTTTCCAATGACAAACTTTTGATTGTACTGAGCATTTTACTATTCTATATTTTAATTACTTCTGGTAGTGGGATGGACGGGGACTTGGTAATTTCATACATGCATATAATGTATTTAATGCATACCTAGCCCTTCCTTCCTTCCTTCCTTCCTTCCTTCCTTCCTTCCTTCCTTCCTTCCTTTCTTTTGTTCCTTCAATGTTACTTCTAGTTTCTTTTTTTAAAAATTTACTTTGATTTTTAACTATAGTGTTTGTATGCCTGCATGTGGGTAAAATGGACATGCATGCAGGTGACCATACATGCAAGAGGCAGAACATTCCTCGGTGATGGAATTGCAGGTGATTGTGAGCTGTTTGACATGGCTCCTAGAAATAGAACGTGGGTCCTCTGGAAGGGGATTATGCACTCTTAAGTGCTGAGCCATCTCTCTAGCCCCTCAAATTTTATTACACTTTTATTAATGGGTGTGTGTGCATGTGTGCGTGTGCGTGTGCGCGTGCGTGCGTGCGTGTGTGTGTGTGTGTGTGTGTGTGTGTGTGTGTGTAAATGCCTGTGTGTGAGCTTGTTGAGCATGAGTACATGCCAGGAAACACAAGAGAAGGTTAGAGGACAACGTGTGGTAGTCAGTTCTCTTTCTCCGCCATGTGGGACCTGACTATCAAACTCAGGTCATCAGGCTTGGTGGCATTTGCCTTTACATACTCATGCATCTCATGGGAATTATTGTTAATTACTCTTTTGAATTTTTAGTGGCCTTTGTGATATTCAAAGAGCATGAAGGCAGAAGTAGGAAGCTGAGAGATCATAAAGCAAGTAGAGAGATTTAGCAGGAAGTGGGGGAGGCCATAATCTCTCAAAGCCCACTTCCAGTGACATACTTCCTCTTAAAGCTTTCATAGCCTCCCCAACAGGGAACCAACAGGGGACCAAGTACTAAGATACATGAGCCTCTGGGGAATATTTCTCATTCCAACTACCACACAGGATTTTAAATCAACATTTCATTTAGTGTTAGCATCTCTGTTTTTTGTAATATGTCTTTACACAATAACAACAATGATATCTTAAATGATTTTTTTTCTCCTACTGATTTTTTCTAGCATTTTTCCTCTCTTTGTTTACTTCCAATGTCTCTACTTACTTATATTTTTGTGTCTTCCCTTTCTAGATTCTTTCTGGATAGAAGGCTCTTGTTTTTAAATTTTATTCATTCTATGTGTTTGAGCCTTTTTCCTGCACGTATGCATGTGCTCCAAGTTCATGCAGCACCCACAGAGACCAGGCGATAACGTTGGATTCTCTAGAACTAGAGTCACCAATGGTTGTGAACTGCCATGTGGATGCTGGAAACCAAGCCCAGGTCTGCTGCAAGCCAGTGCTCTTACCCACTGAGCTGTCTCTCCAAGCTCTATCTTGTAGATTCTTAAAGTAGTAATTTAGATGGCTATTATGAGACTTTCAGATGACAAAGTTTCCTACTAGAATCACTTCAGTTGCATATATATGTGTATATATGTGTGTGTGTGAGTGTGTGTGTGTATGTATATATACACATATATACACACACACATACATACATACATACATATATATTGTATTTTAAATTTTTAGAGAATTTTATTTTTGAAAAATTTTTATGAAATGTTTTTTTAATAATGGATTATTTCTAAGTGCATTTGTTTAATTCTTGCATATTTAAGTGTTTTGTATTTTATGTTCAGATCATTAATTCCTAATTTGAATCCATTATGTTGTAAGAGCAATTTACCATTTCAAGTTTTTAAATTTTGTTGGGTTTGTTTTATTGCTTTTTAAAAAATGTCTCTTGAGCACTTGAAAAATGAGTATTCTTCTTTTGTTGGCAAGCATGTTCTATCCATCTCTTTTTTTCTGTATTTCTTCATCTATCTCTGTGGATCTTTATAGGACTCTCTTTGACCTATTCATGGTACAAATCAAGTAAATCAATGCCTCTGAGAGTGAATCCTGAGACTATCCAAGAATCTAAACATTACAGAGTCTCTGACATCACGTGCCTTCACCTTTTAGAATAATTTATACTGCTTTGGTTTTCAGTAGCAAAATGTCTGCTACTAAAACAAACAACCCTGACTCTATTTTCTGCTGCTCTGCTTAAAGAAAATGGTTCCTGCCAGTAATGATTAAGCTAATACCGTCAAGAAAGTTTCTTGATGTCCTAGCATAGAACATCTATTTTATGCTTACTTTCTTCTGCACAGAGGACAGAGATATAAGACTGGAAGTAGAGAATGTAATGTGGGACCTGTGAGGAACCCTGAGGATAGAGAACATTAGTTCACATAAAGACAGAAGCCAGCAGCAATAAGATGTAAAGTATGTGGTAATTGTAGCTCCATGGCGTCAGTGGTACATAAAGCCTCCACAAATGATGCTACTAGGTAGAAAGTGAAGCCACTGTTATATCAGCCAGTCAGACATCATTTACATTAGATGCAGGAAATGCATTCCAACAGAGGCAGATAGTAGGGCTGCTTTGAAAGAATCTCAGTCCAGCCCCTGTGGACATGCAGCAGATGCTTATTAGTCTCCATCTTAGAGCTGTGTTCCCCTCATCAGCTCAGGAATGCATTGTTAGTGTAGCAAGCATAGCAGATTAAGGAAAAATTCTTTGTTAAGAGAAAAGGATCTCTAATCTAGATGGAAACCTAATGTTCAATGAATGGGTGAGTAAATCTCCTGGCCAAGAGTCTACCACTAGGAAAGAGGGACCAGCATGATAAAGAGATAGGCAGAATAAATTATTCCTCATTAAGATCCTGTATTTTTTCTTCCCAGAATTCCCACCCCAGCTCAGTCCCCACACCACAAGAAGGCCAAGAGGTTCATTGGATATGAGCACCTTTCTGATTCAGAAAGGTTCAACTTTGGGGGGTGGACTTTTCCCAGAACCTAAGTATGTTTTTTGTTTGTTTGTTTTTGTTTTTGTTTTGTTTTCTAATACTTCAGGCTTCTTTCTCTAAAGGGGAGGGTGGCTCCCATTCCTCTGGTCCCCCATGCTTGTTTATCTCAGATGGTATAGCTTTTGTTCATGTTGCCTCCATTCTCCTCTTCCAGGCACTTGCTGGGTGTTATAGCTTTCCAGCCATTTTTTCTTTCCCAGAAAATCCATCTTTTATTTATTAAACTTCATTTCTCCAGCTATGGTTTGGCATCCTTGTAGCTGGAGACCTTCTCTCCAGCCCCTGCCAAGCCCTGTTAGTCCAACAACCCACTTATAAAATAAACACACAGATGCTTATATTATTTAAACTGCTTGGCCATTAGCTCAGGCCTACCATTGTCTAGCTCTTACTCTTACATTTAGCCCATTTTTATTAATCTATATTTTGCCACGTGGCTCGTGGCTTACCAGTACCTTATATCTTTCTTGTCATGGCAGCGGCTGGCAGTGTCTCCCTGCACCAGCCTTCCACCCCCCAGAATTCTCTTCTCTCTTGTCCTGCCTATACTTCCTGCCTGGTCACTGACCAAACAGTATTTTATTTATACAGAGCGATATCCACAGCACATCCTGCAAAGCACCTTAATGACAGAGTTAAAAAGAAGAATAGTATAAATTGAAATATGGTATGTCTCCAAATATTTTAATGGTCATAAATTTCTTTTAAAACACACATTAAATGCATGTTTGACACTCTGGGCTTTCTGTAATCTCAGTACCACAGGATACATATAACATACTACACAGATGTGGAAATTCCAGTTAGTATATGATACTGTGCTCACCATTAACAGCTTATTATGTGAAATGCACCCACTGACTTAGAAATCCTAGCTTTTGAGTCAGTCCCCAAAGTACCTCTGAAATTTAATTTATTTTGACAAATAAAAATCACAGTATTGCCTGGTGGTGGCACATGCCTTTAACCCCAGTACTTGGGAGGCAGAGGTATGTGGATCTTTGTGAGTTCAATGCCAGCCTGGTATATAAATCAAGTTCCAGGACAGTCAGGACTGTAACACAGAGAAACTCTGTCTTCAAACAAACAAACAAACAAAAATTCACACTATGTAATTGGTATTTTGTTTGAGTGTGTTAGATGCCTAGATATTTTGGATAAAAGAAACATAAGACAAAGATTGGATTATGTACAAGATGAAAGACTCCTATCAGTAAAATCAACTTGCTACAGAGGCAACACACCTGGACTTTATCAATGGCCAAACTTCTCCCACCCAAAACCCTCCCCAACTAGCAAACATTGTTTATCAAATGATTTGAATTTCAAACAAAAGAATCTTCAATAAATATATAAGCATTTGCATCCTTCATATTCAACTGAGCCATGGCTATAGGCAAGCCCCAGCCCCTATGTTAGTACTGCTGAATGTTCATGTCAGTAATATGCCAGGGGTGTGCACAATGGGGACAGTTCTGGGGCAGCAACAGTGAGCTCAGTAATCTGGATGCCATGCATTGGTTTGAAGGACAGTGTTTCTAGATTGATGTGTGAAGTTTCTTCTCAGCCTTCAGCCCCTGGAGTTTGTTTTTTTTAACCTGCTCTGATCCAGCCTAGGATTTTTTAAAAACTCTAATAAGATTGTCCTCTTTGACCTTCCATTATTAGTGAGGCTAAGCACCCCAAGAGGTGCCACCAATTTCCCTACTATTACCATGATTGTCTTAGATTGCACAGGGTATATTTCCAAATAGAAAAGAAAATGATACTGATGAATGGAAGAGCTCACCTTGACCCTGACCCACTCTCTATCAGGATGAACTTGGATCAAATGTCTTCTGTAGGAAAAAAATTGTGTGACCAATATTGGAGGGGGACATCTTGTACATATGCTTGGACACATGCTTGTTGGTAATACAAGAAGTAAAGAAGCCCGACAAAAGGAGACAATTCTTTATCTGTTATGCCCAGATATTAAAGCTCACTGTGTCCCTATAATGCAGTGTAACATACATTCAACTAGTGAGTGGAAGTGGAATGTTTGTGAAAGCCAGTTCCTCATGTTGATATGTTCAAGCCTAACAGCCAATGAGATCAGCCAACGAAATGACTCTAAATCTAAACTAAGTCCCAAACTCTGAGACACTCAAAATCTTTGAAGTAAACAGCCTGGAATGGATTCACTGTATTTATCTCTGTCTGTGCATGTGTATGTAAGAGTGTGTATGCACAGCTGCATCCGAAATGTAGGCAAACTGTGGATTAAGAAGAAAAGTGAAAGAAGGGTTCTGGGGTAATTAGTAGTAATTGCAATAAAATACATATAAGTTATCTCTTGAATATTTTAAAACAATATGTTTTTTAATATTAGACCATATAACATGCTTCCAATTTAATTAAAATGTTTATTTCAATAAATATGCTTATATTTAAATTACATTTCCCATCTAACATTAAATACATCATTGGCTTAAAATAATTGATGCCTATGTTAAACATAAAGACTTATCCAGACAGATTACTATTTCTTGGTTTAATTTGGAATCCTTTTGTCTAAAGAAGTGTGTATCTTATGTTTTCAAAGTGTTGTGGAATATTATTTTGGGATATGTTACATTCATTTATGTTGTAGAGTGTTTGTTTAATGATGAAAAGATATGATGTATTCTTTTATGTTGCACTTGTTTAACTCTGTGAAGCTGTGCTACTTTGCCTGTCCAAAACACCTGATTGGTCTAATGAAGAGCTAAACAGCCAATAGCTAGGAAGGAGAGGGATAGGAGGGACTTGCAGGAGAAAAAGCGAAGAGGAAGAATGAGAGGAGAAGGAGAGGAGGATGCTGGGGGTCAGCCACCCAGCCACAAAGCCAGAAACAAAATAAGAAGGAAAGAAGTATATACAGAAACAGAGAAAAGTAAAACCCAAAAGGCAAATCATAGTTAAAGAGAAACAGGATAATTTAAGTTAAAAAAAGCTGGCTAGATATAAGCTAAGCTACAGCTGGGCATTCATAAGAAAGAATAAGTCTCCTTGTGACTATTTGGGTGCTGGGTGGTGGACCCTCCAAAGAGTAAAGAGTAAAAAAAAAAAAAAAAACCTACAATACAATAGGACTGTTTCATTGGATCATCCTTTCTTTTTACATCATTCTATATGTATACATTCATTAATTTTCAGTTATCATCTATTCACATGCATACACTATATATGTTGTTGTTTGATTATTTGGGCAATTATGTCCCAGTGAAACAACAGGCTTGCCCATGATCTAGACTAGGATAATGTGTCTTCATACTGAAGTTTTCTTTCTCTCTTATGAAACACAATATTGATATAACTGCTGTTTGAGGAAACTTCTGTGGTCTCCTGAAATAACTGCAGTTCAGGGCCATGCGTAGAAACTTGAGAGTTAATACCTGTATTTCACAAGTGTTAGGTAGTAGGCTAAGCATGTAGTTTCTTTGTTGATGTTTTCTATGGCCTTTTAAGCCAGTTGCCATTAATACTGATTTATTGAGAAGGAACATTGAGCAAGGAGAGTTAAATAACGTGCTCACAATGTTTGTATGAAAACAGAGGCTGGGGGTTCACTTATATCCTTGAAGATCTCTCCCTACTATATGTCCATGGTCTACTGCATGCCCACACTCTCCTCTCCAAGAAGTCATTCTTAGCTGATTGCTATTTGTCCATTCAGCATTAGTATCCTGAGGGAGCAGCTGCCCCAAGCCAGGTGCCGTAACACAGCTTGATACTAATTGATTATATTTACTTTAAGTCTTAATCTTTGCTTATTCTTTGGTACCATCTGATACTTTCTCTGGAAATTGCCAGAACCCTCATACAGTGCACTCTCTTTTCAAAGGAAATCATTAGTGTCTTTATTAGGATGTGACGGAAGTTAAAAGAAATTAAATAGCTTTGTTGATAAGGAGAGACCAGGATTAGATCTCTTACTTCTAAAATGCCCATACTCTTGACCATATATGGAACGACTGCCTTGTATACATGTAGTCAGACAGATAGATGATACATGGATAGATAGATAGATAGATAGATGATAGATAGATAGATAGATAGATAGATAGAAGACAATTTTATTTTTTCTTGATAAAAATTCAAATTTCCTTAGAAGTTATCCCCCAAAGGCCATCTCTGGAACTTTGAGTGTACTTAAGAAAACAACTAACAGAAACATCCACACACTAAAATCTCATCCAACATTTTCCTTAGCACCTTCAGTCAACAGCTCAAAAGCACTTAGAATTGTGTGAGACTCCAGGATTGGGTTTATTTGGCAATCACTGCAGTGAGTTAATGATTTCTTTGGCATTTTTCTGAGACTTTCAACAGCAATCCATTTTAAATCTCTCATAAAATTCTTGAAAAGCCTTGGGACATTATCATCAGAGAAGATAGCAACAGGGTCATATTGCGAAATGTTCTCAAGTTGAAGCCCAGATGCTCCCCCAGGGCCTCAACTTCAAACTGGGCGGCAAGCACCAGAGAACAGCATCCTCCAAAGTATGATGACCCCCAGCACAAATAAGCACCAAGAATTTCAAAGATAAAGGGGATGGAGGAGAACACAGGTGAGGCAGACAGCCTTTCCACTGGGCGAGCAACAACAGCTGGAATGTGGGGAAGACATACTGCAGTTTTCATCATGTGTATGAACAAAGATCAATTTTAACCTTATAGGATTTTTTTTTTAAATCAAAAATATTCTCCATGGTTATGCTGTTTTGAACATTACCATAATCAATAGCAAAACAATAATAAAAGTTAATGCTTATTTTTGGCAATTTTTTCTATTTCTAGGACAATACAATCAAGTATGAATAGCAAAGAATAATGTTGTTTACAATGGAAAATTAGACTCTTGCCAAGAAGCTGGATGCTAAAGAGTCTTTAATTGTACCTGATGCAGCTTGAATCACCTCTGGTCATCACATCTACAGACATCTAAAGACAATCCTCACTGGTTAACACACACACACACACACACACACACACACACACACACACACACACCCATGTGTGCCCTCATTCTCAGTAGGTACAAGGCTCTTTGCCTGTTTGGTCTTCAGAGTACTTGGCTTTCTGCTGAGCATTACAGATGAGAGCTGCTCCACATGGAAAGAGAGAGATAGGATGGATGAGGCAGACAGAGCTAGCTGCTAAGCCAACCAGGAGAGGTAGATTGATAAATAACAAAGAGGAGTCAATAAAGTATAACAAATTCAATAGGCAACTCTCACTTCCAATTTCATTGTGTGTCCATATGGTAACTGAGTGGTACTTCCCACAGGTAAGCACAAAAAAATCATGTGACAGTGAGAAGAAAATAAAAAGTAACTCAAAACATAAACTGGACATGGGGGCTCATGCTTATAATTTCATCATTTGAGATGCTGAGGATTATGATATTCTGAGTTTCAGGTGACTCTGGGCTACATGGTGAGGCCAGTATACAAAGTGAGACCCTGTCCCAAACAGACAAACAAGCCTATAAAGAACTGAGAGACTCACCATTGATTGAACTTGCTGAGGAACATGGACACTTCAAGATGGAAAGCTATGCTAAGAAATCTCAGTGTAGCTCTTGATTACTTCTCTGGTGTTTGTGCTAGTTGGGTTATAGTTTCTAAGTGTGTGGCTTACCTTGAAATTGTATTAAATGGCCCATTTAGAAATAATATGTTTCTGGGTTAGTGATCCAATCTTGAAAAAGGAGCACTTGAGTGACTGTGCACCTGTGCCTGCCTCATTGTGCAGCTCTGAAGCACCAGGTTGGGTCTGTATTTTTGCCTTCAGTTGTATTCTTGTGTTGGAAAATAGTGAGACTCCCTGTGGGCTTTGGAACTTATGACTGCCATGGTTGCTTGCCCTCTTCCCATAAGTCTCCAATGAACTTGCCAGGTCGGCACTGGATTACAGTGCCTTCCCTTCCCTGTGGCTGTGGATTTTCAAATCTTTTTGGCATGAACCATTTTATTCCAATATTAAGTAATAGACAACATGTCCTCATGAGTCATTCAGTGACTGTGGTAGAGGGCAAAGCCCTTGACAAACTGTCATTAGCTCATCAGTTTGCCTCAATCTCCACTTTGGCAAATACCCTATTCACACCTGAAATACTTGGCTTCACACACACTTCCTGGAAGAACAACTGGATGAAATTTTGAAACAAATAGCCTTTTGGACAGAGAATCTACATCTCACCACATGAGGTGTTCAATCTTCTCAACAGAAACTGGCAAAGTTAAATGTTTTAGCCAAATTCTAATTAGAAAAAGAAAAAAAAAATACTTCATTCATTCATCTCTATAATTAAATAGCTCTCTGGAAGTCATTCAGTGGTTTGAAGTTATACTTTAGTAAAGAAAATGAGAAAAGACTCATGGAAAACATGCTGGCTGATTACTTGGGCTTTTACTGTTTGATTTCAGGAGACATTGAGAGTCGTGTTGTGTTTGGTGTTGCAGGAGAGGAAGAAGTGCACAGTGTGCAATATTCTAATGCAAGGCTTTCTTCTTGGCTCCTTTGTACTGTGTAATGGCCCTCGCTGATTCTTGCTGTCATCCTTACCTCCTCATGCATCAGTATGAGCAGGATCCAGGCCTCTTCCCCACCCCTCTGTGAAGTAGCATTTGTACTTATTTCAAGCCATCAGCAGACTGAACATCTCTGTCTTTCAGGTTAAGGGTGCCCCCATTACAGTATGAACCCAAGAATCATGACAACATGGGTCAGTGACGTTTCAATCCAATACTAATTAAAGATGAAAGGTTCCACTTCATTGCCCTTTTTTCTTAGTGCATAGTGATGGAGGCTGCCTTGAGGAATAGACTAACACTCCAAAGTGAGGCCCAACACACTCTTACACACCATCTCTGAAGTTGGTATCCTAGAAGTGTTTGGTCTGATAGAATTCAAAGTTTGCTTCTTGGAACATTGGCAATATGATTCATTATGTCTTTTTTTCTCTAAAATACATATTTCTGTGAATTTGAAAAAAAGGGCATGGCAAACTTCAACTGTTATACACCTTTTCTCATAATTAAGGTTTATCATCTATTTCCTACATTCTATCTACTACCTCTGTGGATTTAATTGGTGGGCCCTTCTTGCTATGGTGTGTGAGTGCTTTGGTAATGTGTATTACTGACCATGTCACTGAAGTAATGGGGACTTTTTCCCAAAATGCCTAGTCCCCATATGCCTAAATTGTTGAAAAGTACCAGCAAGATTTAATTAATTGCAAAGGGAATAGACAAATTCTGTAGATGAGGGTGAAGAAGAAGATCCTTCTGCCTTAGTTTTCCACACTGAGACAAGATCTGTAGAGGGGGTAGCATTCCCAAGTCCATACTATCTTGACATAAGGCTCTACACCTCAGCTTCAGGGACAGAGTGAGTAAGTGAGTGCGAAATTCCAATCAGAACCCATCTGCGCCATTGTAGGCTTTTTCAGTAAGGGCTTCTCATTGGAGAGCCCCAGGGTCTGGCTATGATCTTTTCTTATTTAATTATCTACCCATCTAGTGCTCATTTGAAAATGCCTCATGGTATCTTGGATTTATTCCTTTGGAGCAAATCCAAACTATTGGTCTCTGGCTCTTTTGAAATCCACACATGTGTCCAAACACCCACTCAGCATCTCAGATAGAACATGTAATCTTTTATTCATTTTCAATATGTCATGTTAGAATCCAAAAATATCTCAGGAAGTATTATGTGATATTTCTTGAGGTAATAAGCAAAAGTTTATCCAATCCAGGTGAGGAACCAAAGACACATCAAAGAAACAATACTACAAAAACCTAACAGTGAACAAGTGAGTTTGTTGGGGTTATTTGCAAAAGCACGGATAATTCAAAGGCAACTATATTGCTGAAAAGTCCACCCAGTATGGGTGATGACTCACAACATCTGTGTCCCTGAAGTTCCCTGTACAACTTGGAGGCGCCTGCAGGTCAGAAAGCTTCTTTTCCATAGAAGTCATTTCTGTGTGTATAATGGTAGAGAGACTACCTGAGACTTGTTCATTTCAGAAACTTTCTGAGACTTGTTTGTTGTTAATCTCTTGAGCCTTGTAGGTTCTGTTTACATTCTGAGACTTGAAATATCTCCCTACAGGGTGGAATATTTAAAGTCACAAGAAATTGCTATAAAACATCCACCCTCTTCTTTGGCTTTTATGTTTTTATCCCACTACAAACTTTAGTCTTAGAGGGGGTAACAGATATCTGATTACTTTCTTCTATATGTGGCTAAACATGGAGACACTATGTCACAGAAAAATCACTTGTTCTTAGGATCTTGACTGATCATGCATTGCTACAGTACACTTTCCACTGGGGGTGGGGGGATAAATCCACCAAAAACTACTTGAGGCTGCCAGCAATAGTGATCTATGGGCCTAAACACAGATGTTTAGAAGACAATTTGACAGTCACATCACATCCATTTAACCAAATAATATTAGTGGCCTCCCCATTGGACCTATGACCTCTCAGTCATGGTATTTTGCACTGGTTTGCAGTACCAGAAGAGGGTTCTTTTCAGTGGAGTAGGTCTTCAGTCCAATTGGAAAACAGTTGAATGCAGCTTTAACTGTCATGCCATTATTGCACCAGTGGGCACATCTTGTCTGATGTGTTGGCCCATAGCCAAGAAGGACTATTGGTGACAATTTTCCCTCAGTAGAATACATGACACCTTACTCTACTATGAAAGCAAGCCAGCAGGGAGGGAGCTTCCATTTCAGTAGCAGCCTTACACTTCATGCCCTATGGGGTCTCTTGAGCTATAAGTGTTGACATGTATCTAACATTAGCTTATGCAGAGTTAGATGCCTTCTTGGCCAAATGATTCATAGGGAAGTAGCCAGTGCCTAACACTTCAATTTTACCCAACAATCTTATGGCTCCTGGGAGTGTCATTTCTCATTGCTGCAGGATGACTTCATTTAAACTCCTTAACTGCTTTCTGTAGCATGAGTCCTAATTGGTATTATTAATAAAAACTTGGAGTGCGATATTAGATGAAAGTTGAAAGATCAGAAAAGCAAAGCAGCCAGCGCTAGTTCTTACCTCTGCGAAATCCTCACCTGAAAGGGGGCTCAGCTCCTCTCCTTCTGCCTTATATTCCTCTCTCCACCCAGCCATATCACTGTCTCCACCTCCCTAGTGCTGGGATCCTAAGAGCTGGAACCAAAAGTGAGTGCCACTACTTCCTGGCTGTTTCTCTTTTAGACTGGATCAATCTTGTGTAGCCCAGACTGGCCTTGAACTCACAGAGATCTGTCTGTTCTCTGCCTCCTGAGTTCTGGAATTCTGTGGCTAACTAGTGGCTTAGCTCTGCACTCTGATCTTCAGGCAAGCTTTACTTGTTAGGTCACAAACAAAATATCATCACAACTTTCACGGCTTTCTTTACTGTTGTGCTAGTTAGATTTTTTTGTCAACTTGACACAAGCTAGAGTCATCTGGGAAGAAGTAACCTCAGCTGAGAAAATGCCTCCATCAAATTGGCCAGTAGGCAAGTCTGTGGGGGGCATTTTTGTAATTAATAACTGATGTGAGAGGGCTCAGCCCCTATGGGAGATGCCACTCCTGGGCTGGTGGACCTAGGAGGTATAATAGAGATAGCTATAAGTGAATCTGAGGAGCAAGCCAGGGTACAGTGTTCTTTCATTGTCTCTGCCTCAGTTCCTATCTCCAGGTACCTGCCTTGCTTGAATTCCTTCCTTGGCTTCTTTCAGTGATAATCTATAATGGGGACATGCAGGCAAAATAAACCTTTCCTTCCCCAAGTTGTGTTTGGTCAGATTATTTTGTCACAGCAAGAGGAAACAAATTAGATTAACTGTTCTTTTGAACATTTTTACAAATCTATTAGACATGTAAGGTTTAGCATTATGTAATAAAGCATTACTTTTTTCTTCAGTGGGGTGGGCAGAATCAATGAAGGGTCACCATTATCCATTCTAAATCAGTGTTAGTTGGCCTTGGATGGTGAAGGAGATTTAGAAAAATATTAACAAGAGCCAGCACATTACAAATTGCTATCAATTGCTTCATCAAAATGCTAATGTCGAGTGCAAAAGCTTAGATGAGGATTCTGTCCATTCTAGACCTCCATAATCCACACTTTTTTTCCACCCAGTGTCCTCATCCTGACATGTTATTGTTGCCATGGTGCCACTGTGTCCTTCCCTATCCCATGGCCTGAGTGTTTGTCTTGGGCCGCCTGAATTGGCTTAGGCTAAGGGCCTGCTTTAGCTTGCTGTGCCTGCTGCTGCTCCTGGAAACTCAGTTCTTGACAGGCACTGGGCCAGCACTGTGGCTCTTACTTTTCTGTTAGCCATACCTGGCTGCTGAAAGGGCTCTGAGCTGTACAATCTCCACCTTCAGTAAACTTTATATTCTCAACTTGAGGAAGGAAGGGATAACTGCCCACCCTTAGGTCAGCCTTAAGTTTTGTGTCTGCATTGTTTCATCATTTATGTTTGTTTGTGGACTGTTGCTCAGGCTTTGGGATATTCCTGAAGCTCCCTTGGAGATCATTTGCCTTTCTGTTATTTTTCCCAAAGAACTAGGGCTTGACCTCACACCTGGCATATTTGCTTTTGAGTGACCTGTGCAGACCACTTTGCTTTCCAAGCTTTCATCTCCTCTTGACTGACTTTGTGATTTACAAACCTGACAAGCCTGGCAAAGTCTCTCAACTCTGACAGAACTTCTTCTGTCTTGTAAAGACTACATCCTAGCTTGGGCCTCCATAAAGCACCTAGAGTGCTCCACCAGTCTCGAGGCCCCTGCTGAATCAATCTCTTGTTGCATCCCTTGTGAGCGAATTCCTGTCTGGTCCAGTGAACAGGTCAGACTCCACCTCTGTCGTGCCTGGTGTTCTCAACTATGTCTTTCCTTCTCTCACCTTCCAGTACATAATGGCTCACATAACCCAGTCTGTCTGGGACTGATTTCCCTCTTACTTCTTTAGGTTATGCAGCCTTTTCTGAAGAGAGATAAGCAGCTAGATTATTTTGTTTTTCTGCTTGTATAGCAGAAATCCCATACATTCAAGGTCTCACAGTTTGATGAGCCAAGACATGAGAGATTGTGTTGTGTTGGCAAGGTCTTTTCAAGTCAAACAATTTGGAGGGAAAGGGGAGAATATTTCCTGACTGCAATGATCTCTTGCATTAGGCCATTCATTATTAAGGCCCCATTCTGCCTTCAAGATGATGAATCTCCTTTTTCTCTGTACTATAAGTCATATCTTATGGGCATTGTCTTAGTCACTATTCTGTTGCCGGGAAGAGACACCATGATGAACACAATTTTTAAAAAGAAAGCATTTAATTGTGGGCTTGCTTACTGTTTCAGAGATTAGTTCATTATCATCGTGGCAGGGAGCACGGCAGCACACATACAGACATGGTGCTGGAGTAATAGCCTATATTCCACCCATCCCCAGTGACACACTTCCTTCAACAATGCCACACCTCTAATTACTTCCATTTCTTTCAAATAATCCCACTCCTTGGTGAATAAGCATTCAAGTATATGGGCCTATGGGGGCCATTCTTATTCCAACCGTCACTGGTATCTTTATTACTTCTATCTTGTTCTCTTCTTCCTCATTATCTGACTCATCCTATGGATACCAAGATTTGAACCCTAATAAAGGCTCTTTAACACAGATTTAACTTTTATTCTCTCTATCACACATTCCGCTAGTTGTAAAAAACAGCAAGCAAAACAACTCTGCTTCAGTCTATATTCTAGTTTCCTTTCCAAGCCAGAGGCAAATGCAGAAGGTAGCAAGTACATATCTGTTCTGATGGATGCTCCACCTCAACTCCCCTCCCCATCTTTCTCTCTCTCCACCCTCCTCCACTCAAAGCCCACCAAAACCCAGCCCATCCATGGAGCTGCTCAAGACCACACCTACAGGTTACTTAAGGCCCAGTAGCTATATTTGCCACACAACTCTTCCCCTGCCTTTCCAAGTGTCACCTAGGATTGCTTTACTCTGTTCATTAAACCTGGATTTATTAATTTGGTTTGATTATTACAGCAGTGGTGATGGATACCCAGCAACCAGGGATTTCAAACTTATCAGTACCCTTTACCTGTTTTACCTAGGGAACTCTTTTCATGGGAGATAGCTGAGACTCCATTGCATGCCATATCACCTACAACAAAAGTCATGCAAAAGATGCCACAACCTGCTTAGAATTATGCCTCATACAGGTTACTTTAGGGAATGCAATGTTTTGCTTAATCTATCTACCACCACATGCCAAGTAGAGGAAGAAGTCCACCCTAGGAATCCCCAAATGACTCTCTACTCACAGATTGGTTCACCTTGGTTGTATATCCTATCACTCATCTCAGCAAGCCTGTAACTACCACTTCAGCAAAGAGGAACACTATCCCACACTAGAAGAAAGAAAGTCATGCTGCAATTGCTCCCATGGATGCTCCACCTTCACATGGATCAGCCTCAGTTGCAGGGTCCATCACCCACTTCAGCAGGCATGCAAACACTCCTTCCTAACTCATTTTGCTTCTGTGGATCCTTGCTCAGGCACTAATTGTATTGTAGACTTTTGAAACTAAATTAGGCTTTTCCTGGGACTTGAGAGGCTTAATAAACGTCTACCTTTTCCAAATATGACATTGATAGCAGACCACAAAAAAGCTTCCATCTAAGCCTAGCTTAGTGAGACAGTGAATTTATTTGGTTCTCTTACAGGTGAGTGAGCAAAGGACTACCTATAGGAGCATGGGCTCAAAAGCAAGTACTTCACTGAAAAGATCACCCCATTATAGGTGATGACTTTCAAAAGCTGTATCCCTGGATCCCCCAGGATGACTTACTGAAGTTCAATAGAGTCGTGGATCATTTCTTCTCCCCAGCAATTGTTACCATTTATATAACCTTGTGGTGTGAGCTATGTAGACCATGTTAATTTTAGGAGCTTTTTGAGACTTACGCATTATTTACCTCCTGAGTCCTAACAAGCATCCCTTCAAGATAGAGTATTTCAATTCAGAGGAAATTTCTATGCAAGAAGCTCTCAGCTTACTTCTCTGTAGGTGCTAGAAACCCATGTTTCTAAGAAAATGGACAAATCTTGAAAGTCATCCACATTTCCCATCTTATTCTCAAACTCCCACACACAAATCTTCAAGAAATCAGTTTGTTCAACCTTCAGGATATATTCAGAATTGCCATCATCCCTGGTATCTGTACGGTACTCAAGGTCACTCTCCTAACATGTTCAGATTGCCTTTTGAATAGTCATTCTTTTTTGTTTTGTTTTCTCCTCAGGACATATAATGTGTGATTCACAGGATAAGAACTCTGCAATAGTATCCTACATATCCTGGAATATAAATGAAAAGTCCTTAGGAAATTTTTTAGACTGAGCTGCTGCTGGCTCTTCTGAGCTCTCCTCTACTTTCTCTCCTCCCTGATGATAGAGGCTGAGTGCACATACCTGGACCTCATGATGAGGCATGTCACAAGAGCTGATGTCTTAAAGAATACCATTTCTTCTCCTTTTTCCATGTCCTGTTCTTTACCTCCTTAGGGAATGTCTTAGAACAGGCATTGAGAACATCTGCACTGGTGAATGCTTAGGGAATTTTGTTCATTGTGGAAAAATAAACCATCTCTCCTAGCATTCTATTTAATGATTGAATAATTTTTATTTTGTAATAGAATAGGAGATTTTATGAAAACTGTAACAAATAGAAACCAATCACACCAGAAATGCTTCCAAAGGCATACCCACTTCCTGCTCACACAACCAAACATCTAACCCTGTTTCATGCAAGACATGAGAGATGACCACAAGCTCTGTAACCACACAGCATGGCTGTTGATCTTGGCTCCAGTGTTTAGGAAACTCAAGCAAGCTAACATGATTATCAGAGCTTTGCTCTTCTCATACAAAAGTTGAGTGTAATGATTTTATCTGCTTCCTGAGATTTTCATAAAGTCAAGACATGTCCTTCACTGACACATGTACTACACTGCTACTCTAAGTCCTCCTTTGGGTTAGGAAGCATCAGCTTTCCCAGATCCAAGATGAGATAACAATACTTACGCTTTTCAGAAACTGAAAATGATGCCCCACTCAGGAGGTCCTGTCTTTAGAAATGAGATACGATGCAGTTCTCAAAGGAAAAATGGGGAAATTAAATATTCCACTTTGCCTTTATTTTTTGGCTCCAAGATGTTGGAGGTAATGTTTATTATGTCCTTCCAAGAAAATTGTCTGCTTAAAAATTTTAAATATGTTTTTAATAATATGTCAAAATGATTTAATATGACATTGAACCATGTGATCCCACAAAATCCAAAAACAAAGGGAAAGATTTAGAAACATTTCCTAACTTACTGAAGATCATAACTATTTAAAGATTTTAAGGAAAACAAAAACTAACAGAAAGACTAATATTTTATTTCATTCAAAAATAATTACTTTAGTTTTGAATGGCCATGAAATTATCCTCAAAGTATTCATAATTCAAATAGATTGACCAACGTGGCCCCTTCTTCTATAGGTCACCATCATTAGATTTTAATGTAGCATGGTAGAAATCTACTAGCTTACAAGCAAATTAATGAGGGTGGATATGTGTCTTCTCTCCTGACAAGAAGAAAGGACATAGCATTCTTAGTGCATGTTGGAACCTAGGTACACTGTAGGTAGAATTCACACTTTGTTCTTGTTGAAATAAATGACAGTGTGGAAAGATGCTCTTTCTAAAATGCCACCTGAGGCCTCTAGCTATCATAGTGTATTTGAGTTTTGCTGTCTTATAAGCCTGAGTTATCTCTTCTAGCAAAATGTTCTCAACGGTCATGGAGAGCCAGAGACAGGCTTTGATAGACAACATGGTGGAAGATTAGGTGATTACCTATGTGCACATGTAATGTGGAATTTATGTTAATTACTTTTGAATAATTGGGATGAAACTTCCTGGCAGAAACAGCTTAATGAAAAATGTGCATTTTTTGGCTAATAGTTTTGGAGAGTTCAATCCTCAGTTTATTGGCTCCATGTTTCTGGTCCAGTTGTGCAGCAAAGGATCATGGTTGAGAGCCATATAGAAGAGCAGTTTCTCTGAGGAAGAGAGGAAGGAGTGAAAAGAACACATAAGAAGGGGACAGTAGAAGATACAGCTCCCAAGGTAAGCCAAGTAGTCCACTTCCATCAGCAAGACCCCACCCCCAATTAACCTTTCAAGAGATAAATCCATTAGTGAGTCAAAGCTTCAGTATTTCATTGTCTTAGGAAACTCCATCACAGACACACCCAGCTGTGTACTCTTAACCTCTAGGTATTTTTTTCTTTCTTTGTAAAATTATTTTTTTTTTATGTATATGGGTATTTTGACAGTAGGTATGTCTGTGTACCATGTGTATGGCTGGTGCCCATGGAGGCAGAAAAAGAGTGTCAATCCCTTAAACAGGAGTTACAGATGGCTGTGAGCCACTGTATGGGTGCTGGGAATCAAACGCTGATCCTTTGGAAGAGCAACCAATGCTTTTAACCACTGAGCAATCTCTCCAGCTATGCCACCCTGATATTTCTTAATCAGATCAAGCTGATAAAAATTAACCTCCAGAATAACCAGCAGAATGACTGAGGCAGTTGTATTTCCATTCTTTTTCTTTTTTCCCCGTTTGCTTACATTTCTCATGCTGTTGCATACCTCTTTCATTATAAGTTTCAGTCATTACTTAAATCTTTATGTGAAGAAATAATATTCTGATGATTACTGAATTGAGAAATTCAGCTCACTCACTGTTATAAGAATCTGTGCTTGTTAAGAAAAAAAATGGTGGGAGTCATTCAAACGAATTCAAGAAGCAGCCAAGATATTGGAAGACTCACCCATAAATGAGAGAAACCCACTACTTTAAGAATGGCAGATGGTATCCATAAAAAGAAATATTGCAAACAAGCACACTTGGAGGTTCAGAGCCCAGAGAGATCTAATTTGGGGAAATTGATGCTACTGCTGAGGGGGTTCATTGAAGAAGTGGTACTGCATAGTGACTTGAGTTAGGATAGCTTGTGATAATGATCTGGAACAGAAGGTAGCAGCTGAAGCAGGAGTGGAAGCCATAGATGGATGAAGAGAGGAGCCTTCATGTGGAAGCCAGACTGCACGAAGGGCATAACGTGGTAGAAAGTGTCCCGAGGGATCTGGAGACTTTGAAGAGCAGAAGAGCCTTTTCTTGTTTACATAAGTGATGGAGCGATATAAGATTTGCTAGGGTGAAGGAATGGTGTGCTAGTGCTCAGAAGCAGCCCCAGAAAACAGATGTGGAGTGCAAAGCAGGAGAATTCAGGGGATGCTTACATTTCTAGGAAGCCATGACCAGAGGGACATGTGTGGCGTTTGCATTACAAATGTGGCAGATGTGCACAATTTGACCATTGGGGTACCAATTTTCGGATGTTAATTAATTCCAACTATCAGCAGGATGGAGAGCAAGGGTTTTCAGTGAGCAACAGCATCTTGACATATTTGAAACAGCCTAGTGTCTACCATCTCTCATCCTCAAAAGCAGTCATGACCAAGGCAAGCTTTAACGTGTTCATTTTATCCAAACCTCTGTTCTTTCTATAGCCCTTACCCATAATATGACTAACAGAAAGAACTTCATGACACAGTTCCACAGAGTATCATTATTTACAAAGCGTACAAAAAGTGAAATTGCATCTTCTTTATAGGAAACTTTTTGCATGAATTATTGTACTAGGGTTTTTTGTTTTGTTTTGTTTTTGTTTTTGTTTTTTTTTTTCTGATGCAGTGACAAAACACCCACCCAAAGAAGCAACTTAAGGAAGGAAGGAGAAGTTTATTTGTGCTCACAGTTCCATGACGCAGTTCATCATGATTGGGGGGTGGGGGCATTGTGGCAGGAAGGCAGACATGTCAGCTGATCACACTGCATCTGCATTCAGGAAGCAGAGAGATGAATGTTGGTGCTCAGTTTGGTTTTTCTTTCTTTTTGCTCTTTTCTTCCTCAGTATGAGACTCCAGCTCATTGAATGATGCCACCTACATTTAGACTATGACTTCCCACCTCAAATAATCCAATATAGAAACTCTTTCACAGATATTCCTAGACAAAGTTGTTAATAATTAGTATTAACTATCAATCACAATTCTACCCTGTTAACTTACCAGTCACACATATCACTTTTAAGCCATAACCTAATACCCCATGTCATAGGTTCATGGTTACCTCATAATTAAAAATGTGTTCAGTTCAACTTCTGCAGTTACTGTACTCTATTATAGTTCAACCATTGTTTAAAAAGCAGAAGTCTGTGCCTCTTCTCAGACCCAAGCCAATCACTTAGATAACTGTGTAGTACCAATAGATGATGGCTCAGAATAAACAGTGTCATTCGCAGAGGAAGAACTATGCGCACAGCAAGGAAAGATTAGAGCCAACAAGACCATAGTCTATTAGAGAAGGTACCAAATTCTTTTTTCTCTCTTTTTTATTTATTATATTTGTGTTTTAATTTTACACATTAGCCATGGGTTCCCCTGTCCTCCCCTCTTCTGCCCCCACCTTCCCCCCAGCCCCTCCCCTTCATTCCCATCTCCTCCAGGGCCAAGACTCCCCTGGGGATTCAATTCAACCTGGTGGATTCAGTACAGGAAGGTCCAGTACCCTCCATGCAGGCTGAGCAAAGTGTCCCAGAAGGTACCAAATTCTAAAGCTGATACACCTCTCTAGCCCCCTTAGCCATCAATGGTAACCATCATAATTATTACTCTCATTTTCAGAAGTGTGATCTTAACCAGAAAATCATTGCTCTGTCCAAATCAATGGAACAAACAATAAACAATAGAGTATTAGGATGCTTATGGCTTAAGATAAACATCAGGGGAAGGGTAGATATCTAAAATATTATTGTTAAAACAGTTGGCTAGACATAGAGGCCAAATATTGGACTTTTATCTATTTTTATAACAAAGATTTTGATCTAATATAAACAGGAAATTGTTCTATGCATTTGCTAACAGACTTCTTTATTTCAACAAGTGGTTTTTGGTGACAGTAAACTCAACCCTTTTGAGGAGTGTTAATTTATGAAGCTGGAACAAGGTTGCACATGATATTTTGAATATGTAATACCAATGCAGTATTACATCATATCATAATTGATATCATATCAATTATGAGTCCCTATGAATCTAATGAAGCATTAAAATATCAAAAAATCTTTAGTCTACTTAGGAAAATGAATTCTATCATCTCTAAAAGTAAAGAAAAGATGTAGACAGGTAAGAAAAGGTATAAAGTAAACCATCACACAGAAGAAGCATGTGCAGAAATGAGCAGATGAAAGTTTTAATGAGGCTGCAAAAGGCAGTCATTTACAGAACACATATTGTCACTTGTGATTATTGACCTCCCATGTCAACTTGATAAGGCTGCAGTAACTCGTTGTTAGTCATCGGTCACTCCAGTGGATACTGTGAAGACACTGAGCAATGAGTATCTACAAAGGGGTCTGCTTTCCGTAGTATGTTTGGGTGGAACTCTTCTTATCTTTTGAATCTCTTGAGAGTAAAATTGTTCCTGAGATCTAGAAAAGAAGAAAATCCTGCCTTAGTACTATAACATCAACCCTACTTGTGTTTCCACTTTGCTGTCCTGACCTGTGGAATCCAGCCTTCCCAAGTTTGGACTGCCCAGCTGAATGAGTCAGCTCCTTCAAGTCCTTGATGAGTATATGGTTTCTTTCTGTTGAGAATCTGGATGGAACCTACTCTGTACATCAGAGTTGAACAGATACAAATACATTTCATGAATTCATCTCAAATATGTGACTTTAAAAGTTGGAAAAGAATTTGGGTGGCAGTGGTGTATGCCTTTAATCCCAGCACTCAGGAGGCAGAGCCAGGCAGATCTCTGTGAGGTCAAGCCTCGCCTGGTCTACAGAGTGAGATCCAGGACAGGCACCAAAACTACACGGAGAAAGCCTGTCTTGAAAAACAAAACAAAACAAAAAGTTGGAGAAGACACTTATACAAAAATCTTAAATTCTGCTTTTTCTCTTCATGGATAGATTATTATCTATTTAGATATATATATATATAATGATATATATAGAGAGAAACAAATATAGATATATAGATGATGATTATAGATAGATGGTTGATATATAGAAAGCATAATATATATTAAAAACTGTTGAAAATAGCACAAATACTCATTTTCTAATGGTTGGACAACTGTTATGTGATAGAAGATCAAGCAGTTATTAAATAGTACTACTGCTTGTTTCTTCTATGTACAGGAGATCTAGGTCATACTCTTCTTGTGGCTATAGAGGTATTTGCCAACTGTCTTCTAGACTTAAGGAAGAGCTACCACATCCCCAACATACTATTTTCCTCAGAGATTGATCCAGATTCTAGACACACACACACACACACACACACACACACACACACACACACACACAATACACACACCATGTGCGCACGCACTCAACTTTAACTCACAAATTCCAATATATTTTTCCATTTAGACTTGCTTTTGCTTTGTAACTCAGGCTGACCTGTAACTCCCTATATAACACAATATGACATAAAACCACATCTCAGCCTTCTGAGTGTTGGAATTAGCAATGTGTGCTACAGCACCTTTTCCTTCTCTTCTTCTACCAATGTTAGTCCAGACAAGACATTAATCCTTTTTTCAGATTTGTTGTTGTTGTTTGAGACAGGATTTTTCTGTGTAGCTCAGGCTGTCCTGGAACTTGCTCTACAGACTGGGTTGGCCTCAAACTCACAGAGATCTGCCTACCTCTGCCTCCCCAGTGCTGAGATTAAAGGTGTGCATCACTATGCCAGTTTGTTGTTATTTTTTCCAGTGTATTTGCCTAGTATATACTCTACCATTGAGCTATACTTTTGGTCCCATATATGCAATTTTATTTTGCTAATATGTTGTCCACTTGGTTACAATTTCCAATCTTCTCAATGTAAATGAAGTGACTTCTCTAAGCAGGTAATTTGATCATGACTCTTTTCAATGTGTTAGTATTAGTCACGATGATCCTTTATCCTCAAAGTCCTTTCACTGCTCAGGGCAGAGAATTCAAACTCCTCAGTCTGAGCCTGCTTTCTTACATTCTGCTCCAGACAAACTTTGCAGCTCATTCTGCATTCCGTCACCCAGTCACCTCCTGAGACAGCTCTTCAGCTCTCACTGCTGAATTTGACATTGCTACTCTGTCTTGAGTCTTGTCTGTCTCAGCTTGTCACTGCACTCTCCTCCAGAAGAAACCTCTGTCATTTCCTCCTCAGTGGTAGAGTTGACTCCCATCTGCTCCAACAGCTCAGTGCCTTCTACAAGCTCAACCACAGCCCCTTCTAACTGTACTGTCCTTCTGTTCCCAAAACACTGTGCTCCTTATGAGCCCTGACCTGCTCCAAATCCTCCCCTAGCAGGATTAACTATTTTAATTTTGATTCCACCACAATGTAGACCCTAAAACAGGATTCAAGAGCAAGCATTGATCTCCTAAGAACCCCATGAAAAGAAACAAATTGGGAAGATGCTGGAGGGAAAAGAGTTAGAAATGTGTCTAAGAAGAGTTGCTTGTTGCAACTGGGACTCCACTGCACAAGGGCCTTCTAGACCCGGTAAAGGACATTCCTAAAAGGAGCTGAAGTATCAGTCCATTCCCTCTCACAAGTCTTCGTTTGAAGCTTATTGTCTTTTTTCTGGCTGCCGTGCCTTTAGGCGGAACAAACACCCACAGTATGAAGGAACACGCACTGCCCAACCCTGGACTCTGAAGCAATGAGTAAACCCGGGTAGCATACTTGGGCAGGTGTCACAGTGTCTGACATAGGATAAATGAATGATTCTTGAGTGGTTTCTTTAATTAATTTTATTTAATATCATTTATACTTTTGCAATTTTTTAATGGGGAGCATATTCTAAAACATGACACTCATTGACTTAGGAGAAAATAGAATTTAAAGAGAATGTAGAGACCATACCACCCATCTGCCTTGCTTCTCTTACCCAATTACCAAAGTTGTATTTATCGGGTTCCTCAACCGAAGTTATGTTACTTTGGCAGGCAATGCTCCTCAGATCCATAGACCTAAGGAAACCCCCAGGCAAGAGAAACTTATTTTCCAGTTGTTGATCAGGAGTGTCTAAGATAAAAACAAAACAAAACAAACAAACAAAAAAACCCTACATAGGCTATTGTCTTTGATTGCCCTCCAGAAGTTTAAATTAAGCCCCTCTTACTGACAGCACTGCTCACACTCACTTTGGACACAGGACTCAGAAGATTCCAGGTTGATCTGACTTGAAAACCTCTTTCCTGAAGTAAGGCTTTCATAGTACCAGAAGGTGCTATGCAAGATGCCAAGGGAGGAAAACAGTCCATAGCCATGCCCAGCTGTGATGCCTATGAACCACAACAATTACCCACCTATCAAAATGTCCCTAAAGGTCCAATAGTGGTGCTTATATCTTGTCAGTAGCCAAGAGCTGTCTAATTAATTAGACTTAAGACCAGCTGAATATGAGAGAAAATATGCCTGGTACTAGAACCTAGCTATCCTCAGGGTACTAGTGAGGTCATGGATCTTAGAGGAGAACCTAACACTACTACTTCACTAGGACCAGCATTATTCCTAAATACATTCTAAAGTGTATCCTTCCTTATACCCGTAGATAAGTATGTCTCTCACACGTCATCAACCATTACAGCAAAACACAGCTTAAAATGCAGAGCTCAACTGATCATTATGTGCCTAGTCCAAAAGTCTTCATCTACAACACAACTCCTACACCTAAGACTCAGGGAACACCTTGTGGAAAATGTTTTTTTTCTTTGTGTGTGTGTGTGTGTGTGTGTGTGTGTGTGTGTGTGTGTGTGTGGTGGCCGGGGGAAAGGTGTTGTAAAAGCCAGAAGTCTGGGAAGTCTGCAGTGAGATTGTATCTCCTACAAATGACAGGGAAATTAAATACTTGATATCTCAATAATATGGCTTACCTAAACAAGACCTGAACAATGACAACACCAATAGACACCAAAATGTGGAAAGGGGAAATCTCACAGGGCCTCATTCCTAGACAAAAAAATACAGGCAATCAATGATAGAGAGACAATTAGTCTTTTCATGGATGAGCCCCATAATTGATTATCCAAGACCAAGTGGTCAGTCCTGAAATCTCTCTCTCTCTCTCTCTCTCTCTCTCTCTCTCACTCACACACACACACACACACACACACACACACACACACACACAAATAACACTAAATTGACTCATCAGGTTGTATTTGTATATTTATGCATATATATGTGCAAAAGAAAAAGAAAAAAGACCATCAATTTGAGAGGGAGTGAGAAGGGTCTTGAGAAAGGTTGGACAGAAGAAATGAAAGTGGTTAATGATGTCATTATATTTTAGTAAAGTTTTAAAGATTAAAAATGTTTTCATCTTGCTGGGCAGTGGTGGCACACTTCTTTAATCCCAGCACTTGGGAGGTAGAGACAGGTGGATCTTTGTGAGTTCGAGGCCAGCCTGGTCTACAGAGTGAGTTCCAGGAAAGGCGCAAAGCTACACAGAGAAACCCTGTCTTGAAAAACCAAAACAAAAAAAATAAATAATGTTTTTCATCTCAATTATGAGTACAAATGTTGAAAACACTTCACATCATTTTAGAAAACTCAGTTGTTTATTAGTTGTCATAATATACTAATTCATAATTTACCACATCTTTTAAATTTACTTCTCAAAATCAGTCAGATTGAAAATGGTCTTGAATTTCTCATCAGATCCTGGAGAACAGTGAATGCATCCTTTCCTTAGCCCTACCTAAATCCCTAGTCGCTTCCGTGTCGTCACTGGGCTCTTCCTCTGCAAACATATTTCATGTTGTCCCTATGCATCACATAGAAAGGATGAGCCCATTGTATTGCAACCAGAGCAGGGAACAGCATGGGCCATGCAGAACCCTAGCTGCTTCTCTGCCAAGACACTCCTCAGGGAGCTGTAAGAAAGCCAGCTGAAGTAGTCCACTGGTCACACCCTTCTTGGGTCCAAGCCAAACATACAATCTTTGGCTTATCACACGTATTCATTTTTTTCATTTCTGCTTGGCTTTTTCTTGTGAAATGTACCCATTACTGTGCTTTGCAAAAATTCATGAAGATCTGTTCTGTTCTGTCCTGGCATCATGCCTGGAGTTGAAAATGGGAAGAAAGAAGCTGGGACCTGTCCAGTATTCTCCCGCTGACTAAAAGTATGGATGCATCCACAGTCTACATGTTCATTAGGGACACAGTGGTATCTAAGGAGAAAGTGAGCAGGTTCAGTAGGACTTTCACAATGTTGGTGCACTTAGGAAAGAGTACTGTGGTTATGGGGCTGGGATCTGAACACCAGCCAAAAAGAAAGCATGCTGAGCACATTTGGCTTTTAAGTAATCAGAATATGTGTGTAGTGTAGGAAACTGAACTATGCTCAGCCATCGTTGCTAGGAAGGATTTGTTTATCTCAATATTCAGTGGTTCTATGGTTTAATAAAATTGATCTGGGCTGTGATTGTAGCTTAGCTAGAGGGTGTGCTTAATGCAGATGAAGCTCTAGTTCAATCTGAGCTCAAAGAAAAAAGAGAAATACAGGTATAATAATCATGCAACACTATGAAGAGATCATCATTCATGGGACCAGAGAAATGTGGAAAAATTTCTCCTGAATTATTGACTTGAAAGTTGAAATTATAGGAAATTATGTTATTTTTGGGTTGCCACACTTGAAAATATTTTATCTCAGCAAGTTAAGAAGAATATAGTAAAAAGTCATACAGGAAATAATTGCACAATATTTGTAATAAATGGTTTATGCTGAAGGGGGTGGAGAAACACAAATAAAGTCTATAGCTTATCTCACTTTCTTTTACATTTGAATCATTGTCTTAGTTGGTGTTCTCAAAAAGAGCTTTAAACATTTTTCAGGTATGTGTTGGCCCCATTAACAATGACTAGAACAATAACAGTGATAATGGGAACAGAGGACAAAAGGGTCTAACTGACCTGCATGGAAACAAGCATTGTTCTTGATGCCTTTTGAGGATGTGAAAGACATGAGAATAATCACATGCTCAAATGGGGCCTTTGGCTGAAATATGCATATTCAAGTGCCAAAGTTATTGGTTAGGCAAGGCTTATAAACTATGCAGCCAAGAACTGGAGAACTGACTTTTTGTGAAGAAACTAGAGGGTCCAAGAACAAAAAAGTAAAAACATGTAGGGGGTGTGCATTTGTGCTCCACCACACAGAGCAACCTGCAAGGAATGAAACTGGGTTGTTTATGATAAAAATCCCCATGCACAGCATGGCTGAAAATCAGTCCTCACTACTTTGAGCACACATTCCAAGTTTTGCAAGTCTCAGTTTGTGTGCCAACTGCTGGGTTAAATGATGTAGTAGCTGTGCCTTCTATTATCTGTGCTCTGATGTTTAGCTGACCTTGGAGATATTGGCCCTTGATAATTTCTAGGTTGTATTTCTCATGAGGGCAATTTTCAAAACAAAGCAGTCAATTTATTACTCACATCCCAACCAGGTCTCTTGTAAGGGTCTATAACTTAGCCCACAGGCCACCTGCCCAGTCACTCCTGGGTCAGGAACCAAGTAGCCAGGGAGAAACACTCAACTCACATCCCTGAAATGATTCAATCTAGCAAAACCTAAGCCGATTTCCCTCCCCACCTTTTCCTTTCCACAGAAACCCCAAGGGAATGCTTATGCCTCTTTGTCTCTCTGCTCCATCTGTCACCTGAGCCATCCAGCACATCCCAGCAGGTCCTATCTGGAGTGGATGGTCCCCAAGTCAGGAACCATGAATAACATGCTGTCTCTTCAAAGGAGGCAACCTCATGCTCTGCTGCCTACACCACACTCCATACTTTATCTGAGGATGTTACATTTTAACAGAATGGGAACTGACATGTTTTGTTTGAGCCCAGGCAGATGAACTCAATCCCATGGTAGACACATTTGTGTCTCCAAAGCAACCTACTTTTGGGAAAGAGAAGGAAAAGTAGAGCATCACAAAAGAGAAAAGCTCCTGGTAGTTCACAGCACAAGCCTATTGAAGATATCTAGTCTAATGTTTTCTGTTCCTGATTAGATTGATGCATTTAAAATCACCATGGAAACACAGCTCTGGATGTGCCTACATGTTTTTTTTTGTTTTGTTTGTTTGTTTGTTTGTTTTTTCCAGAAGGGTTTAACAGAGGAAGAAAAGTCCATCCTGAATGTATTAGTTAGGGTTTCTATTGCTTTGATACAACACCATGACCAAAAGCATCTTGTAGAGGCTTCAATATATATCACTGTTTATCATTGAATGAAGTCAGGCAAGAACTCAAACACGGCAGGAATCTGGAGGCAGGAGCTGATGTAGAGGCCATGGAGGAGCGCAGCTTACTGGCTTACTATTCATGGCTTTGTCAAACAGCTTTCTTATTCAAGCCAGGACCAGGCATGGCACCATCCGCAATGGGCTGGACCCTCTCCCATTGATCACTAATTAAGAAAATACCTTACAGCTGAATCTTATATTTTCTCAACTGAGGTTCCTACCTTTCAGATAGCTCTAGCTTGTGTCAAGTTTACATAAAACTAGACAGTACACTGAATGTGGGCAGTACCATCCAACTGGCTGGGGTCACAGCCTGAATAAAAAGTAGAAACAAGTGTGGAGCCTGCATGAGTTTCTCTAGTTCTTGACTCAGGAAAAAAATAGGACCAATGCCCCGACACTTCTGCAGCCATGAAGGTGATGGATGGAATCTTTAAACCATAAGCCAGAATAAACTCTGCTTTCCTTAAGTTGTATAACTTTCTTAAAAATGTGTGTGTGTGTGTGTGTGTGTGTGTGTGAGAGAGAGAGAGAGAGAGACAGAGAGAGAGAGAGACAGAGAGACAGAGAGAGACAGAGACAAAGACAGAAAGAGAGAGACAGAGAGACAGAGAGGAGGGAGGGGAGAGAGAGGGAGAGAGAGAGAGAGAGATGTGAACTCTTGTGTATGAGTGCAAGCATGAAGAGGCCATGGTTTGGAGTGTATGTGTAGACTGAAGGACAACATTGGCTCTTGGTCTTTACCTTCCATCTTGTTTATGATATAGAAATGAAATAGTCTCTCTTTTGTTATTCACTGCTACATATTCCAAGCCAGCTACTCATGAACTTTGAGGAATTCTCCTGTTTCTACCTTCTGTAGATCCATAGGAGTGCTGGGATCACAGATGCACATGCTACTGAGGCTGGGTTTGTTTGTTTTAAACACAGGTTCTGAGAATTCCTGAGCTACCATAAATCTTTTAGCATCAGCTCAGTCAGCACTTTCCAAGATACCATGGCATCATGATTCTTTTAATCTTAAAATATACTTTCTTCCCTGTATGCAACTCTGGACCACAAAAGAAACTCACAGCTCCCTTTTTTGGGACTACAGAGTTAAATTACTCTCTGTAATCCTGACTAGTCAGAAGTTCCTTTCCCATAGTGCCCCTGAAAAAAAGTTGTTTCTCTTTCTAGACTTACATAAAAAACAGTCAGTCAGTCGAACTTTGAAACTTCAGGGTGCATACCCATATCAGCAAATTGAAGTCAGGTATGGGTGCAAGGAAATTAACCAACTTTCAACTAGCAATAGTTTGGCCGTTTTGCATTTACAACCTAGCCAGACAGCTCAGCTATGTGTCTTTGTAAACTACAGATTGTTTTTCTGGGTTTGTTTATCTAAACAACCATTAGCAAGGTATCTGGTCTAATCTAAGTTATTCTGAAGCTTTGTTTCAGGTAGTGGTGATTAAAATTTTCAGTAGTAAAATTAAAGGAATTTTAGCCAATTTGACTCATAGTCAATCATGAATTTGAGTTATGATCTGAAGTAGTTCCTTAGGAAGAACTCATAGGCCCTGACTGTGTAGCATTTTCTTGTATTCATTTTTATTCATCAAAAGTCTGTAAAAACTATAATTATTATGAATTAAACAGTACAGCTTAGGGAAGAATCATCTTGACAAACCACAGATAAAGATGCCCAGTAGATTGGGATGTATTCATGAGATAAACACACTACAATATAGTCAGTGGGGGTCTCTCCATATTTACTCACACTATGCCAGATACTAAGGAAAGATTGTAGTAGCAAACATGTTGAGGGACAACAAAAGTAAAAGGCATTCCTGTAGCCTCTGCTGAGACGTTGCTTAAGGAGGTTTACCCATCAGAGAGCTGTTCTTTGGGTGGACTGATACCTAGAACTTCAATTGCTAGCTGATGCTCTGACATGGCCACTGGCAGAAAATCTTGGGGAACAATTTAAAATTTAGAAAGACACACTTGTAATAAGTGAGCAAGGGACACAATGAAGTCAGGGAACAAAAACAATGGCATTCTGGCTATTGTTGGCTTCCATAGCTTTCTTGCTAGGATGGATTGACCATCAAAGGTGATGCATAATCCCTTGTACCCATTTGTGCCATTAGTTTCCTGATATGATTTAAAAAAAAAAAACCCTGTTGATGAGTGAGTATGCACCTTTAGAATTTAAAATAGAGGTTACTGATTTTTTTCATACATAAAAGTTTAGATTTATAAATATAAGTTTTTGCAAATATGAATTTTTCAAAATGCTAGTGTTAGTTATCCCTCCCTGTCTTAGGGTTTCTATTGCTGTAATGAAACACTATTACCACAAATCAATTTGGGGAGGAAAGGGTTTATTTCATTCACAGTTCCATATCACAGTTCATCATCAAAAGTAGTGAGGACAGGAACTCATTCAGGACAGGAATATGGAGTCAGGAGCTGATGCAGAGACCATGGAGGGAGTTGCTACTTACTGGCTTGCTCCTCATGATTTGTTCAGGCTGATTTCTTATGGAATCCAGGATCACCAGTCCAGGGATGGCACCATCTCTCCCATCAATCACTAAATTAAGAAATACCCTACAAGCTTGCCTGCAGCCCAATCTTATGGGAACATGTTCTCAATTGAGACTTTTTTTTTTTTTTGTGACTCTAGCTTGTATTAAAGTTGACATAAAACCAGCCAGTACAACTGACCCCTTGTGAACTTGACACACAAACACATTGCTTTTTTTTTACTTTCTTATTTATCACTAAAATCACATGCTAATCTTAAAATCATAGTATAAAACATGACTAACTTTAAAAGTTCCATGGTTCTTAAAAATTCAATAAGATGAGAAGTTCAGTCTATTTAAAATATCCAATATCTTTAAAAATCCAAAATCTCTTTTAAATGTTCAAAGTCTTTTAGCTATGGGCTCCTGTAAAAATCAAAATTAAATTAAATACTTTGTTCAAGAGGGAAGAACCTGGGCACACTCACAGTCTAAACAAAGCAAAACCAAACTTCAAAAGTGTAAATAACACAATGTCCAAGTATATGGGATTCACTTACAATCTTCTGGGCTCCTCCAAGGGTCTTGGTTCACATCTCTGGCTCTGCCTGCTGTAGCATACACAGCTTGTTTTCTAGGCTCTGGCTGGCTCTATTCCACTACTGCTACTGTATTCATGGTCATCCCATGGTACTGGCATCTCCAAAATACTGGGGTCTTCTGCTGCAACTGGGCTGCACTTTCATCAATAACTTCTCATAGACTCTCTCCTTGGTGCCAAGTCTCAACTTCTCTGCATGACCCATTCAGCCCAAGGCATTCAACTGCTACCTTCACCAATAGCCTCTCCTGTCTTCTCACAGTGCCAGATCTTTGCTCTTCATGCCACACTTCTTCATGCCTTGGAAACAAGTACTATCTGGGTAACTCTGACACTACCGAGTTTAGCTGCCAGCATGAGGTACAACTATGACCATTTCTGGAACACAGCTTCTGTGTGCTGACTCCGAGGAAACACTACCCACAAGATTCTAAGCAATGCTGGTTTCTTTTTAGTCACTGCTCATTTCTCATCTCCAGCATCAAGTGTCCCAGCAAAGCAAAGGTTTCACTTCAGTAGTTCTGATATCTTGCTAATCACAGCTGGTTCTTCAGTCTCAGCTGAGCAGAACCACTGAATCTTAATTCAAAGTAACAAATGGTCCCAATAAAGTCCTTAAGACTGCCCTGTGAAACTTCACAGTGTGCTTCCATATTCCATCCCCTCATTGTCCCCCTATTCTCCAGCTCATTTATCCATTCCTCTTCAGTTATTTCCCTTTAACTATTTATGCCATTCTAGCCTATTACTTCTCATTTACAATCAGCCCTCTTCATGGTCCCTTAGTAATTCTGTGATCTACATGCCCATATTTAGATGAAACACACATGTTTATCCATTATGGCTGAGGAGGGTTGATATTTTAAAGTAATTTTAACTTGTCTTCCCCTGATGACTAGGGATGTTGGGGATTCTTTAAAGCAGTGCATTAGTTTGCTTTCTATTGCTGTGATAAAGACTATAACCAAGAGCAACTTGGGGAGGCAAAGGTTGATTTCAATTTACATGTCCTGATCACTGTCCACCATAAAGGGAAGTCAGAGAAAGAACTCAAGACAGGAAACTTGGGAAAGGCACTGAAGCAGAGGCCATAGAGTATTTCTATTCATTGAATTGCTCCCCATGGCTTACTCAGTTGTTGGGAACTATGTGACCTAGTTTTGGACCAGTATATGAGTACTTGTTCAATGGGTCTCCATGAAGAAAAGCCCATGGGGACAGTCTCACTTGTCAAGGACCAGTGGACTTGGGGACAGCACAGAATACTGCTAGGGACATGCAGCCTGTACACTCTCTTCTCTCTTGTAACATGGATGATTCTCTGGAGATTTTTAGTGTCACTTTGTCAGTCACACATGGGACAGATGTCATCATTCCTTGAAACCCCATTTTTTTCTCAAATATTTTCCCCTAAAATTCTTTGGGAACTTATGCCTCTCAGGATTCTTATCCGGAAACACCAGCTGTCCCTCCAGACCCAGGGGGCTGTCCTGACTCAGTGCCAACAGGATTAGAGGCACTTCACCCCGATTTTTGTAAATATGCTTTGTTAAGTTTTGAACAATGTTGTTGTCTAGAAAATTTGTGCTTATGTCAATCACTTTTTATTTTTGTAAAGATAGGGTGTACCTGGCTCATTACATGGCCATGCTAGCAAAATGATGTGTTGTTTTTGTTTTAAAAATGTTTTGATATAAAAGTTGGGAAAAACATATTTAACATATTTGGTTTTTTTGCCAGAGGTTAACATTGGAGTTGGGGGTATGTGTGTGCATGTTTGTTAATATGGGAAAACATGTTTGTTTTCAAAGTATAAATAAAGACAGCTTTAGCTAATTAGGGTTGGCCACTTGTGTGAAACTCATCTGGTAGTCAGACCCTGCTTCATTTCTTCATGCTGATGTGCCTTCTCTGCCTTAGGACTTGAACCCAGGCTGTGGCAGAACTGGAGCACTCAGCGGAAAGGAAGAGAGAGACAGAGGCAGAGAGACAAAGAGAGACAGTCTGACAGAGACAGACAGCGTGCGAGCAAGACTGGGCTTGGCACTGACTTTTGACCTGTTTCATTTCTTGACCTGGTGGTTTGCCCTGCCCTAGGCAACCTGGTGATCCCCTGTTACCAGACAGTCTCTATACTGATGCTGAACTCAGTGCAGACACTCATCTGCCTAGCACACTAGAGCCCAGAACTCCAGGACTCAGGTGATCCTACTGTCTTATCCTAACAAGCAGCTGAGACTACAAGTGTGTGTCATCACATCAGCCTGGCAAGGACTTTTGAAACCTCAAAACCAGTGAAATACTTCCTCTAATAGGGCCAAACCTCCTATTTTTTTTTAAATCCTTCTCAAACAGTTTTGCTCCCTGATGACTAAGCATTTAAATACACGAGCCTATGGGGGCCATTCTCACTCAGATTACCACAGTGGAAAGTCAGGCCCACTCTATGAGGAGTGACTGTTCATTCTAATGAGTCCTATACATGAGAAGGTGAAACACTGACTTTATAAGAAACCATGAGTGATGAGGGTGTCAGGCCAACAACAGATGGACATTTGCAAGGGGGTTGCTGTGAGACTTGAAGAGAGAGGGATTTTCATGGAAACTGTGAAGTTGGGGAATACTACCGTGGGCATGGAGTCATGATAGACTAGTAATAATAACAGCAAAGAATTGCTGTGGGCCATCCAGAAGGAACATTTTGTTTTGATTTAATTATTTTTGTTACTTTTGTCAAGAAAAAGTTATGGAGACATGTCCTTAGGGCTGGTTTCAAACTTCATTCTGCTCTTAGACACTGCTGCTGAGGGAAAAACCATGAATTCTTCATGTATTGCATGTGAAATAAATAAAAATTCATGTTCTGTATTCTTATTTTAATTTCTTCTAAGAACCACTACAAAGAGCTTATAGCAGGTCAGGGTGAACTTTTCAACCAAGAGATGCGATGGGCAGCCTTCCCATGTTGAAGTTACAGAGCCCAAATGGGATGGTGCTTGGAAAAACAGTGAATTTTCTTTCTTTGGTGCAAATGAAATTTGAAGGCCTATAATAAAGAAGGTATCTGGCAGATATACTTAGTTTCCTTGTATTAAACCCATCTTGCCACTAGTCCAAAAGAGAGAGAAATATAATTATCTGACTTTAAATCTCTCATGTCAGTTTCACTCTTTCCCCACTGTGTAACTCACTCACTTACTTTATAATCAATTTTTGAAAATCTAATGTTTTCCAAGAGTGTGCCTAGAGCAGGGTCTCAGCCTGGGTGAAAGGAAACCACCACCTGCAGTTTGTAGGCAGGAAACAGCAGATTTAGGTACAAAGACCAAACCATGGAAAATGGAGAGTATGAGGCCTGAACAGGTGCTGCACATAGAAATATACAGGTACTTCCCAGATAGGGGTATCAGATGCTTTGATAGATGCTGTGTTAATAATGATGCTCTGTTAATAATGATGCCAAGGTGGTGTGAAGACTCACATGTACAGAAATAATCATCTTGACTAGAAGGAGACATTTGCCATTGCAATTCGCTAGATTCAGAATGACACACCATAAAGGGCCATACAAGTTGACACAGAGCAGCAGTGAGGGGCTATGACAAAGGATATTGTTCTGCTTTTCAAGGGAAGTACCAGGGAGTGACTGGCTTGGGATGACTCTTTTGGGTCATCTCAGTAGGAACTAGGACATAAAGATGGACTTAATTGTACTGTAGGGGTTAAAAGTGAGGAACAGTGGACCGGTGTGTGTGAGCCCCAACAACAGTTGAATAATATCCTATTTTTTTATGTTTTGAGAGATTTTCATCTGTTCTTTCTGCCTCAGAAAGACTCTACCAAATTCAGTCCCATTGCTTATTCTCATGTTTCAATCTCAGCCAGCAGACACCCAAATGACCACAATTTCCATTAATATTTTTATTTGTAGAAGTTGTGGGGATTGAACCCAGGGCTCTGTGCTTGCTGAACAAGTGCTCTACCAAGAATCCACATTCCCAGTCTCTGTTCATGTTTTTGATTGATTCCTTCTACATCTAGTATAGAATACATTTCAAAAAGCATAAATATGTAAGTCTTAAGCTTCTTGAAGAAAGTAAGTGTTATTACTTAAAACTTAAGGCTGCCTTGAGAAGGGACACTAGACTATCTGAAGAAAAATCAACAGTATATTAGTCTAAAGTGTTCATTGGGTAATTTTGCAGACAATCATCCAACATATTTGACCCCCAAGAGCATACTTTCAACATCTCTAAACTCCCATAGCAAGAAACCATCCAATTTTGTGCATCTCAGGGTTGTTTCTCTTCTTGGTCATTATTTGATCTCTAAAAATATGTCTCAGTGTTTTTCATTTTGTAACTCTAGAGCCCATCAATGTAACAATTATCTCTTTGGCCGTGCTACTAATTCTGACAGGCAGTGGCCACGTCCAGAGATCCTGGGGTCCCAGATTAAGGCTCATATTATCTGTAGCCTCTGGCCCAGATGCTTCCATTGTTCCCTGTTGATGCCTTCATGTATTTAGTATATATTCATCAAACAATGGGATGGGGCTTGGTCTTAGGAGTCCACTTTGGCTGTGTGAGTCCTTGGGATGTTCTCGCTTGGGACAATTTCTCAAGTACACCTTGGTGATATTCTCCTTGATAGCTGAGAGGAGACTGGTCATATGTTTTTCTCATGAATATGTTAATGTTGAAGATATGGGGAAGGAAGACCATAGAGCTTGTGAGCCATTTACAGAAGGACTTGCCAGTTTGCTTTGTCCTCATTGGCTGAGGGTCCATTCCTCTACTGAAAAGTTACTTGACCTCTGTGCTGGGGTCTTCACAAAGGTCCTCTACTCAGCTCACACTTAAGGAAAAAGAGACAGGATGTATTTTTAAATGAAAATAGATCAGAAAAAATGGCATTAGATCTAGAAAGATCTGTGCAAAACCTGCTGTCATTAATTGGGAGAAATGGATCTTACATATTATTATTACTAGTAATTATTATTTTGTTGTTACTATTATTATCAACTTGATACCAAAGAAATGAGGCCTCTGCTGCTGAGAGAGATGAGGTCCACTGTCAGCTTTATGTATAAAGTATCAGAGCTGCTTTGATGGTCACTTCATATTTACTCCTAAAACACCATTGTTGCATTCATTCTGTGTTCTTCCAGTAAACAAGTCACATGGCAGCTTGCCTACATCAGCTCCCTCAGCTGCCCATGCAGGGTGGCAGACCATGTGGGACACACTGCACATTGCCAGGCCAAGTATATGGATATGGTTTTGAATTCCATCATTTGCTCAGTTCCAAAAATTGTTTCAGGTATTGCAGTATTGATCCACCTCTACTGTTGCATATTAAACATGTGATATACCCAGTTCTTGGAAGGCTCTGAGTGTTCAACTAGTGGAGTAGACAGTTGCTAAGAGTGTGTCTATTCTAAATAATCCTATGCTATCTGGACAGTTTCACATAATCAGTAAAAAAAAAAACTCTTGGAATTCCAGAAACCATTAGCTGTGAGGATACCACGAGTGGGCAAATACTGAAGATGGTGAGAAGTTTGTCTTTTCTTTCTCCAAAGCACCAGAAGCCTCCACATGCACTTGAACACTCACAAGCCTGGCAATTCAAGTGTGGTTCTCAGCTGCCCTCAGTTGTCTTAGCATGTGTACTGAGTAACTTACTACACACCTATTGGGAGACACTGTTGATGCCATAGGATTGCCAAAAATTATGGGCAATTATTATTTTCTGAGTTCCATTGGTATCTTTTAAAATTTCTCCTCCCATTTTTTGTTACTTTTTCTAATTTTATTAGTTTGGATCATTTCTCTCTTTTGGTTAATTTGACTAAGGGTTTGTCAATGTTATGTTTTCACAGAATTAGCTTTTTTATTGCTCCTTTATATTTTTGTATTTCTGTTTCATTGATTGGGTCCTGATTTTGACTACATCTTCTCATCTACCATTTCTGGGTGTTGCATTGTTTGTTTTTGCTTTCCCAAGGCCTTCAGCTGTATCTTTGTTACTAATTTATGATCTCCCAAAATTTCTGATGTAGGCATTTATCCTATGAACTTTCTTTTTAATATGGCATTCATTGTTTCTTATAGATTTTGTGTGATGTAATTTCATTTTCATTAAATTTCAGGAATTTAAAAAATTTTCTTCTTAGTTTCCTGATTGACCTAGATATCATTTAGTAGTGTGCTATTTAATTTTCAAGAGCTTATGTACTTATAAATTGTGATATAAATTGTGATTATTTCCATTTTTCTATTTATTGAGACTTGCTTTGTTTCCTACTATGTGATCAATTTTGGAGAAAGTTGGATTGATTACTGAGAAGTATATATATTCTTTAGCATTTTGTGGAATGTTCTGTAGGTGTCTGGAGGGTCTATATGATTTACAATACTATTTAGCTCTAATTTCGGTATTTGTTTTTGTTCAGATAACTCATCTATTAAGTAGGGTTGATTACTAAAGTTACCCACCATCACTGTGTTGATATAAATCTGTAGTTTTAGCTCCAGCAGTATTCCTTATATGAAATAGGGTGCACTTGTTTTGGATACACATATGTTTAGAATTTTTTTGGAAGATGGTTGCTTTATTGAGTATGAAATGACCTTGCATATCTCTCCTGGCCGGTTTTGGATTGAATATATTTTGTCAGGTATTAAAATAGCTACATTTCTTCATTTCATAGCTACATTCACTTGATGTAACTTCATCTATCCTCTAACTCAAAAGTATCATTAATGGTGAGGTATACTTCTTAGAGACACATTTTTTTTCCTTAGATGGACCTTGTTTCTAATCCAATCTATTAGTCTCTATCTCATTACTGGAGAACTTCAGACATGTGTATTAATTTCTGTCATTCTGGATATTTTATAATGGTTTTCATATGTCTATTGACTGGCTGTCCTAGCCTTCTGTATGTATTCTTCATGACTTTTTAGGTGTGTTTGTCCCTGTTTTTAGACAAAAGTATTCCTTCCAGTATCCTCTGCAGAGCTGGCTTATTTGCCGTAAACACTTTGAATCTATTTGATCATGGAAACATTTTATTTATCCTTCTATTTTAATAGATAGTATTATATTCATATAATACTCTGAGTGGACAGTTGTAGTCTTTCAGAGCGTGGAATATAGTTTCCAAGCACCTCTGGTTTTAAACGTTTCTTGATAATACTAAGGTGTTTTAAGATGGCTTGGCCTTTAAATTGGACCTGTTGGTTGTGAGCCCTTTAACAGCTGAACTATCTCTCCAGTTTGACCTTTTGCATTTTAGATTTTTCTTTCAGCTTTCAATTTCCTAACTTTATTTTGTGTTTTTAATTTTAGAAGTATAATATACCATGGGGAGTGTATTTTCTTGTGCTCTATATTTAGTTTTCTGTAGGTCTCTTGCACTGAGATGGACAGCTCTTTCTCTAGGTTTGGTATGCTCTTCTTCTAGGCTCATTATCTGAAGATTATCTCTTTTCTGGTTTCTCAAAACTTTCTCATGTTCTAGTCATGCATTTTTCTGAGTTCACCATCAACTTTTACAGCATGGTTTAGTTCCTCTACCTTGTCTTCGAGCCCCATTGTGGTTTTCCACATGATCCATTTTCCTGGTGAGGGTTTCCATTCAGGTGCTCCCCACCCCCGTAGTTACTGACTTTTTCATTGCCAATGTTGTTTTTGTTTTGTTTTGGATTTCTTCAGCAATCTTAACTCTGTTCAATTCCATTTTCATATCTCAGACTGACCCAATTCATTCCTTAACTTCATTTATCTCTTTGTTTTTGTTCTTGGGAGTGAATTTGTGTCTAGTTTGAATTGCTTAAATATAGTTATAGTGATTCATTTAAATTCTTCCTCTGGAAGTTCTCCCAGGTTATTTTTATTAGGGGCCATTATTATAGGATGAGTAATTTTTCAGGAAGACATAATATTGGTTTTTCATGCTGTTCTATTTCTGTGCTGAGATTTGTGAGTCTGAAGTTAGGGTTTTAGTTTAATTTTTCTTTGTTTTTGTTTATCACTTTCCTTCTTTCAATGGAGGTGCTAACAGTATTCAGGAGGGCACTGAGACAAAGTGTGGTTGAGCTGCTGTTTCACTCTGTTGGTTTAGTATTTTGGGATTAGCTATTGTCTGGTGCCTAGGGCTGCTTGGGCCAGATGCCTGGAGCAAACTATGGACTAGCCCCGGGGCCTTGGGCCACGAGACACAGCTGGAGGATTCTGGGTAGGAAGCTAGCAAGATTTTCTGTAATTTTGGCTAGAGGGTGCCTGGAAAGCAGCTAGTAGGGCTCTGGCCGTTAAACGTGTTATTAAATATTTAGTTCTTTTTGCATTGATGTGAAAAATCAGCCACGTTTCTGTGACTATATGCCTGGGTTCTCTTTTTTGTTCTATTGGTGTCTATCTGCCTATCAGGCAATAGTTCAGTGTTGATTATCCTGGATATATAATAAGTCCTTATTTAAAGACACTGTTTCACTTTATTGCATTTTATTCTTATTTTTCAAATTTATTTTAATCTAGTACCTGTAGTTTTCCATAAATAATTAAAACAATCTTTTCTATGTCTACTAAAAGCCCTGTCTACTTGAGAACAACCAATTTCTTTTTCTTACTGTGTCTTCACAGTAACAGGATGCATTTTTTCATTTATTAGGAACCTATTTCTTTCTCAAGGCTTGTGAAGTTTTCAGTAGTAAATGCTAATCATGTTAGTTGGTTATACCTACATATTACTTTTATTCTCAAACAGTGTAAGTGTTGTTTCATTTCAATTTTTTCTTTCTTTTTGCTTTTTGCTTTCTTCCTTCCTTCCTTCCTTCCTTCCTTCCTTCCTTCCTTCCTTTCTTTCTTTCTTTCTTTCTTTCTTTGTTTTTTGAGTCAGGGTTCCTCTGTGTAGCCCTGGCTAACCTGGAACTCACTTTGTAGAGCAGGCTAACATCAAACTCACAGGGATCCTCCTGCTTCTGCCTCCCAGGTGCTGGGATTAAAGGTATGCACCACCATCACCCATTATTTAAGGATCTTCCCAAGAATGATCCTAGAATAGCAATTGTATCACTGTTTCCTTCCTGATCAGGTAAGTTCTTGCCTTGGACCATGTTCTCATCAGCTAAGACATCTAAGGTGCTTCTTCCTAAGGAAACACTTTGAATAATAAATAAAAATGATAATGCTATTAAAAGTGTTACTAAAGTTTTCATAAAGGGACAAAAAGAAACAGAAAAATACAAGCAATCATCTCAGCAGAAGCCCACTCCCATGCATGAGGGTGCAGGTTTGGTCTACAAGCACTTGTCTCTGTGTTGGGAAAACAAATACAGCAAGACATGTGAAACCCAATCAGAAACAGTAGAATGATACAACCCGAGAGGATTCTTCCAGCTGTGGCAATTGCAGTCCCAGCCTATCAATCTGTTGTAACATACTTGTGTTGGCCACACTGTCTCCTGCATTCTGTTCTGATCTCATAGAAAATATTGCTGTTTTTGAAAATAAGTGGAATTAGGGTTTAAAGGTTAGTTCAAGTTGTGTTTTTACTGTCTTTCTAATTCTTTGATCTTAATGGTCTGGCCCATGGAGCTGTGATATTCTCTCTCCATTCAGGTACATTATTTAGCAATTTTAATTTCATTTAGATATTCAGCAATACAGCCTTTTCTAAACTAATAGCCTGTCCATTCTTCCTCAAAGATGTTTCCCAAATCTTTGTTTAAAAATCTGTGCAATGAACAGTTTAGCATCTGCGTCTTGGCTTGCCATCCTAGGAAACACAGCTTCATTCTCTTGCCCTACTCAGAACTTATTTCTGCAGTTTGCTAGTACTTATTACCATAGAGGTTTTTCTGTCTTAAAATCAAGACCATGTTGATCTCATTCCACATTTTACCCAGAAACCAATGTAAACCTTTTCAGCTTACTGACTTCAATATTTAATACTCCTTTCTGGAAAATTCTACCCACTTAGACAGAGATACCCAATGGTGTTTTTGCTACATAATGTTAGCTAGTGTTGGAAGAAAAACAAACTCTTCAGTTACTGTGATCTTCTCTAAAAACCAGTGACTTGGACCTCTTCTCTGATTTTCCCTCTGAGAAGTGTCTTAGTAATAACTCCAAGAAGGGAGGAAGCCAAGATATAAATGGGTCTCCATCACAGATGCTGTTCCAAGTGCACACCAGGGTCAGATCATTCTGGTTTTCATGTCAGTTTTGAGCAAAAGTGAGTGGAATAAACTCCCTGCTTTCAGGACTTGGACATCACCAACTTGGTTTTGACTTTGTTTTTAAATCACAGATGTTTACAGCTTATTTTTACCATTTTGCCAAACCCAAGTTTCCCTAAAGTCAAGTTCTCTTTGGTTTAACACAAAAGTGAAACAGTGACTCTTGCTTTGAGACAAAGATGGACCTGGGAGTCTTAAGATAGGAATTCTTGCCAGAATCATAAACCACTGATAGAAATAATAGCTTTTTTATTGGTTAAAAATTAAACTACCCACTAGGCTATTTAAAATATTAATAAAAGTGATTTTGGAAGGATGTGGCTCATTTGAGATAAACATCTAAAATTTTAAAGATTTTGGTCCAAAATTATTCATCCCCAGAATGAGGCTCTGACCTAATGAACCCTGGATTTCCTGTGCAGCTTCCTCTCCTGTTTACATTCTGCATGGATTCTGCAAGGGATGCACAGTGACTGTCCAGCACATCTCTTCTCCTGTTGCTCTTCCAGTCTCAGTTCCTAGCAGGAAATAAAATGGCCCCAAATACATATAATCTAGAGTTATTCAAATCCAAGATATGGTGTGTGTGTGTGTGTGTGTGTGTGTGTGTGTGTGTGTGTGTGTGTGTATGTATGTCTATACCATATATACATACATTTGAGAAATATGTGCAATAATATATTAATATATTCCCCAAAGCTTACATTTATTACTGATACACATATGACTATAGTATATTTACTAAGTGATACATATGTAATATGTTTTAATATTTTAATGCACTATGGATTATTACTGATATATATTCGTGAGTTCATGAACTTAAATGGATGAGGCTTATATATACTTTGTAAAACATGATTAATAGATTTATTTATTTTTTATAAAATACATCCTATTTCTGAGAAATAATGGGAAGATTTTTGTCCAGCTACTCATATAATTTTGTAAAGGATATCTTTCATGCAGGTTTTTGCAGTTCTCTGGTCTGCCTCTGTCAGAACTAGTTCTTAGAGCTTTCTAACTTAGGAAACACTTTGAATTTTGCCCATCCAATTCATGGCTGTATATAGTCATTATGAAAGCCAGATTTTATAACTAAAAGCAAGCGTTAGCTATGAAAGAGTAAGAAAACACATGATAACATTAACCAATTCAAAAGATAAAAAGGCATCGCTCTCACAACCAGCGAGAGGACTAGTGAGTGTCACAGGAGAGGTGCTGAATTTAGTTTTAATAGTGCTCTATGTGTCATAGAAAACAAAGTGCTGAGATCTGCCATATGCTAGTGAAATAATCATATATAGCTTATGCATCTACTCAACTCAAGTTTCACATGACAGTGTGACATGAGACAAGAAAAACATTGGATTTGGTCGGGTTTTGCTCTGGTTTGCCGTATTTCTTGTTTTGTTCTTTCTCCTAGAAGCAAGTATTCCTGAGACATTGCTGAAGCAAATGGGACTCAAGCCCTGGCTTACATACCCTTTACCTGATCATCTCCGAGGGAAACTCTGGGCCTAAGAATCTTTTGGCTGGGACAGGATTTACCCCAAGGAACAGATTACATGTGAAGAAGCGGTCACTGGTCTCCACAGATCCCCTGGGCAGCATTGAGAAAGCTCCAGGTGAGGGAGGCGAGGCCCACGGAGTGAGGACCAGGCTGCCATGTCACTCGCTTCACCTGCTGCAGGGACAGTGGCCCTTTTCTGGTGTACATTTAAATCCCTCACTCATGAGACTGTTTCTGACTCAATATTTTTATGTTCACTAGCAATACCAAACAGTAGCAAAACCCCTAGCTCCAAAGCCAATCATTTTCATTAGCTTGTTCTGATTTGGACAGCTTTGAATTGTAAATGAGAGGATCTCCATATATATATATGGAGAGATAGATAGCTAGATATAGATATAGATATACACAGCTTCTGCGGCTCAGCAATTTAAATTAGGCAAAAATCGAGTAATCAGTTGTACTTTTAGCTATGGAGATTCCTTTGCCTCTTTTTTTTTTTTTTTAACTTGAAGGAGAAAAAGCTTTCTTCAACCCTTCTGAAGATTTCTTTAAATTTCTTTATTGCTTGAGAATTTTATGCGTGCATATGTTTTTATCAAATCCTTCCTTTTAGTTTCTCCCCTCGTCTATCTACCACTTTCCATCCCAGCTTCATGTGGTGATGTTTTAAAACTCACTGAGTTCTTGGTGCAGCCTATCTGTGTGACACTGGGCTTCCTCCTTTTAAATGAACTGCCGTGTATCCTGTCAACACCTTATCAATTCTTCAGCTAAACAGGCTCCTATTATGTGCCTGACACATGTGTGAGCTGCCCATGAGTATTCACCTGGGAGTCTACTCACAGTGCTCTGCCTCATAAAGACAGGAAGTGCAGCTGCCTGAGATGAAAATGGTGTTCATGGATAGCCCCTCAGGGAGGAATTCTGAAGACACTCGACTCAGGATGAAGGAAGCACGTTCCAGCACAAATCAGCAATGATGTGACCAAAGTCTACATCAAGACCTCAGGAAAGAGAGGTTAGTATAGAAGCCTGAACAGCTAGGCAAAAATCAGGCAATGGGGCTTCAAGGGAAAAGGATCAAGAGATGAGGTTTAAATTAAAATGAAAACATCAACTGCTGTCATACATTCACATGTGAGGCACCAGGGTGTGGCTTCATCATCTTCAATTGTAACTCCAATACCCTCTTCTGAAATCTATGAACATCACACACACACACACACACACACACACACACACACACACACACTCACTCACTCACACACACACAGTGTGCATACATGCAGTCAGATGCCAATGCATAAAATAAAAATAAAAATAATTATTTCAAAAATCACAGAGTTAAAAGATTAGCAGAGAAAGAGTGCAAGAATCAAACTGTATTTAGTAAATATAAAGTGGTGGCATGAAGAATAAAATCAAAATAATGATTATTTAAAACCAGAAGAAGGAAAGCAAACTAGACACTGTACCCTGATTTCCTGAGTCTGGGCCAGCCCTGGGTCTCTGCCTCATGGTAAGGGTTGAAAACATGCTGTATTCATGTTTTCATACCCATAACATTGGCAGCCAGGTGAACAACTTTGAAGTGTGCATATAGATAGCAGATATTAAATTAAAAGAAATATAAATATCAAGGCTTATCCTTAGGAATATGATGTAGGGAACTAACTGCTTTGATGTTACGTCACTGATTAACACAGACTCAAAACTATGCTTAAACTTGCAGGCACAATCTCCTCAGCTGCAGGTCCTTGTCAGTATATCAAAACTGCACACCACCCCAGGTGCACGGTTGTCTAGCATGCTTTGAATGAGATGATGGAATGCCACACTAGAGAGCCTCATATGATCATTTTTGCAGAGGAGAATATTTGCTTGATAGAACCAGAACCCCATGCTATTATTTTTAATTTACTCAAAAACAATTGCCAGCAAACTGCATCTGTGAATAAAGTTTTACTAGAGTGCAAGCATGCTCTATATTGTTCGTGGTCACTTTTGTTTCATAATAGTGGAGTTGCATGTTATGAAAGAGGCAGTCTGACCATAAACCCTAAAATATTTACTACATGAATTTTCTATGCAACACTCATAAATTTCTTCTTCAAGTGATTGATGACCAGAATTACAACCCCATTCTCCAAATGCATTTACAAAAGAAATTGTGTATTCTTGAGACATAATGGTATAAACTTATAGTTGATTTATGAAATTGTTTTGGTAAGAGGGAGCACTTCTCTGAGGGCATTCTGGTAGAAGGAAAACCAGCACAGCCACAGATTACAGGACAAATATTGTCAGTGATGTCAACTGTCATCTCATTTCATGACAGCAGACACGGGGAAAGTCCAAAAGTCAGGGAGGCCAGCATCAGAACCAATACCAGCTCATTGATTATGGAGAAGGATACCATTTCTCTTGACTTCAGTGGCCAGACAGTAAAATCTAGAGGTTCAAATTCTAGTGTGTTTAAAAACAAAACAAAACAAAACAAATACAAAACAAACAAACAAACAAACAAACAAACAAAAAAACGCCTCAACCATTTGTTACATGTCAGATTCTTTGACTCAGTAGTTTTAGCTGAAGGTTTTTTCACATATTCTGATCCCTACTTTTATGTCTATAAAACCTGAGAGAGTTGCTATGAAGAACAAAGAATTAGAATATACATGCAAGATTCTTTGCATGTCATGTGTGACAGGCATGCACTGAAGCTTCTGTCTGAAGATGTGATCAAAGGTTTGAAGACCTTCTCTTTGCTCTACATCTCTAAACTGCTAAGAGTGTATGCAGGATAGGAAAAGAGGCAGAGGCTTAGAACCCACTGACATGCATGTTGTATGGAACAGCATGAATCTTAATGCATGTTTTGAGACCTGGAAAGTGACCAGAGGCTGGCTCCCCTTCTTGCTTATCTCTTTCACAATGGTGGTTTTCTGTTTCACCTCAGGATATAACTGGGAAAAAAGTGGGAAAATAGATGACTTTCCTAACTTCTTAAAAATAATATTCCTTGAATTTCCAAGGCAGTTTAATTTGTTGGAGCGTGTTCAAGTTTATTTGTGTGTTCAGATTCTGGTCTTGATTTACTCTAGTCAGCATGGTAAATCTTTCTTAATGGAAGTTAATCAGCTCTAGTTCCACATTTATATCAAATGAGACAGGTCTGAGTATGAGTATGGCCCTAAATATCTAAATTTTATTTATTAGTGTGTGTGTGTGTGTGTGTGTGTGTGTGTGTGTGTGTGTGTGTGATATGTATGGCATGTGTCGTGTGTGTTGTGTATGTGATATGTTTGTGTCTCTCTTTGTGTGTATAATGTGTATATATGAGTGAAGGTATGCACTTGCCATGGTATAAAGACAGAGGACAGCATTCAAGAGTCAGTTCGCTCCTTCCACCATCGGTTCTGTAAATTGAAGGCAGGTCATCAGGCTTGTTAGGCAAGCACCTTTACCAACTGAGCCATCTTTCTAGTCCCAGCTCTAATATCTGAGCCATAAAGGAATAAATCTGGCTGGGCAAGTGGAAGGTGTGGAAGTCTTATCTGAGTGTATGAAATAACTCACTTTAAGACTATGATGTAACTTAAAAAAATCATTTGAAAAAATTTAAGGATAAATATCTCCTTTTCTTCATCAAAGAGTTTGCAGAGGAAGTGTTGTTTATTACTATATAAGATCTCCATAGAAACAAACCGGGTAAGGTTTACACATAAAGACAACTCCCATTTGAAAAAATTAAATATTTTCAGTACAAACACAAAAGCCAGGTAGAGTGTAACAGTAGTATCCACTTACACATTATTTGTTTCCTGTGGCTTTGATGTCTGCAGTCAATTGCAGTTCAAAAGTGTATTAAATCGAAAACCCAAGAAACAATCAGTTATGCTTTAACTTGGTGCTATTGTGAGTATTATGATGCAATCTGAGGCATTCCATAATGCTTGACCAGGTAAGAGAAGCAAGCCTTCCTTAGAGTAGTGTGTCCATACTATATATGCTACTCCCTGCTAGTTACCTGGTAGACATTAGTTATTAAATTGGCTACTACAACATTGCAATGCCCCTGCTCAACTCTTATTTTAGGTAATAGAAGCCCCACAGTATATGATTCCAGGGGTTCATATCTACTGAAGAGAAGCCACAGAGTATTTGCTTTAAGTGAAAAGAGTGAAACCTTTTTCTCAACTTCATAAGGAAAAATAACTTTTTGGTGAGGATGAAAATATCTACAGGAAGAATAAATTCTGTCACAGAAATTGTGAAAAGGGAAAAGGGAAGTTTTTGGTATTCTTTCTGGAGTATCCCAAAATGTGACTAGGATGACTGTAGTGTGCACTAAGTTCTTGGTTGTGGAGGGGAAAGCATTAAGTTTGTGAACATATGTGTAGAAAAAAGCCAAAAGCTTTGGTACCATATGTGTTTTCCAGCATCCACTAGGGGGTCTTGAAATATGCCTTCTACCAACAAGGGAAAGACTACTGTATCCATACAGTTTCTGAGGATGCTTGTGTTTTTTAAGGAAAAGAAATATTTTATTATTATTATCCAGGGAAATGCTGTTATTAATATTATTCATGAAAGAGATATTTCTATATACAAGGAAAATAGGGCATTTAAGGCAGGACTATCAATTAAGATATTTATTTAGTTTGTGCAATCTCTGGCAAGACTGATCACAAGACAGGCTTGGATTATATAGAGACAAATCTTGACACTAGACAAGTATTATGTGGAAAATTTTAAGTGGCAACTTTAATAAGACAGAAACTTCAAAAGAGAGATTGTATCCTGTGATTTTGCCTTTGGAAGCATAGGCTGGAAGCTAGAAAATAAAATTGTATGTCAAATTTCTCGAGTGTTAAGTAAGGGGGTTAGCTTGTAAAATATCAAGAAATTGAAGAAAATGTCAGAAAATGGAAAGATCTCCCATGCTCATAGGTAAGTAGGATTAACATAGTAAAAATTGCAATCTTACCAAAAGCAATCTAGAGATTCAATGGATTCAATGCAATTCTCATCTAAATCCCAACACAATTCTTCACAGACATGTAAAGAATAATACTCAACTTCATTTGAAAAACAGAAAACTCAGAATACCTAAAAGAACAAAGGACACAGTAAATAAGACAAAACAACAGCCACAGAATGGGAAAAGGTCTTCACTAACCTCACATCTAACAGAGGACTGTTCTCCAAAGTATATGTATGTATGTGTGTGTGTGTGTGTGTGTGTGTGTGTGTGTGTGTATTCAAGAAACTAGACATTAAAAAATGAACAACCCAATTAAAAAATGGGCTATAGAGCTAAACAGAGAATTCCCAAAGGAAGAATTTCAAATGGCCAGAAGACATTTAAGGAATTGCTCAGCATCCTTAGTCATCAGGGAGATGAAAATCAAAATGACTCTGAGATACCATGTCATGCCTGTCAGACTGGCTATGATCAAAAAGGCTGATTACAGCTTATGTTTGAGAGGATGTGAAGCAAGGGGAACACTCCTACACTGTTGGTGGAAATGCAAACTTGTACAGCCACTTTGGAAATCAGTGTGGCAGTTTCTCAGAAAACTGGGAATCAATCTCCCTCAAGACCCAGCTATACCACTCTTGGGCATATACCCAAGGAATGCTCAATCATACCACAGAGTCACATGCTCAACTATGTTCAAAGCAGCATTATTCATAATAGCCAGAACCTGGAAACATCCTAGATGCCCCTCAACTAAAGAATGGATTAAGAAAGTGTGGTACATATTCACAATGGAGTACTACTCATCAAAGAAAAACAATGACATCATGAAATTTGCAGGTAAATAGATAGAACTAGAAAATATCATTCTAAGTAAGGTAACCGAGACTCATAAGTGGATACTAGATGTAAAGCAAAGGATAACCAGACAACAACCCACAACTCTAGAGAAGGTAGTTAACAAGGAGGACACAAAGAGGGATATGTGGATCACTCTGGGAAGGAGAAATAGATGAGATCTCCATGAGTAAACTGCAGATAAGGGGTGGGCAATGGAGGGTAGAGGGTGGGGGGATGAGAACATAAGGGAATGGGATGATCAAGCTGGAACAGGGATGGAATGGGAGACCAATGAAAGAGATACCATGATAGAGGGAGACATCATGGGGATAGAGAGAAACCTTTTGCTAGGGAAGTTGCCAGGAATCCCTAAGGATGACCCCAGCTTGGACTACTAGAAATAGTGGATAGGGTTCCTGAACTGAACTGACTTATCTCAGTGAACAGATTGGTGAATACCCTGTCATCACAGAGCTTTTCTCCAGTGAGTGATGGAAGCAGATGCAGAGATCCACAGACAAACACCAGGCAGAGCTCCGAGAGTCCAATCAAAGAGAGAGAAGAGGATTCTAGGAGCAAATATATCAAGAGCATGATGGGGAAACCTGCAGAGATGACCAAATCAAACTAGTGGGAACTCAAGAAAGTTGGACCAATGGCTGTGGGGCCTGCATGGGACTCGAGTAGGCCCTCTGCTTGGGGGGTCCCCTGGTGGTAGGATCAGAATCCATCCCTGGTGCATGAGAGGGGCTTTTTGGAGCCCACTATCTATGATGGCACACCTTCTGCAGCCTTGAAGAAGGGGAAAGGGCTTGGGCTTGCCTCTACCAGATGTGCCTCCCCATGGGAGGCCTTGCCTTCTTGTGAGGGAGAGTGGGAGGTGGCTTGGGAGAGGGAGGCTTGGGGCGGGTGGGAGAAGGAGAGAGGGGGCTCTTTGATTGGTGTGTAAAATGAATGAAAATTTTTCTTTCAAAAAGAGCAAAAGGAAGAAAGAAAGAAAGAAAGAAAGGAAGGAAGGAAGGAAGGAAGGAAGGAAGGAAGAAAGAAAGAAAGAAAGATAGAAAGATAGAAAGATAGAAAGATAGAAAGAAAGAAAAAAATCTGTTGCATGCTTGGAGTTAAAAAAATTATGCATATTATACATGGAGAACTTTTAAAACTTGAAAATATTAAAGATATACAAAGTAAAAGACCTTCCCATTCAAATATCAGGAGGTTCTTGGAGAGATGGTTCAGCTTCTAAGAGCACTGGCTACTCTTCCAGAAGATGGGGAATTGACTCCCAGCACCCACATGACTGCCTATAACCAGCTGTAACTCCAGTCCCAGGGGATCTGATGTCCTCTTCTGGTCTCTGGGGCCACCAGGCATTCATATGGTACACATAAATATGCACAGGCAAAAGACCCAGTCACATATAAATGAACAAACAAATAAATAAATAAATGCAAATAAAAAATAAATGCAAATAAATAAAAATAAATTCCAGACATTGGATTTCATCACAATCCCTCCCAAACTCCTAATTGCTTTATTAAAAACAAAAACAAAAAACAAAAACAAAGCAAGCTAATCTTACTGCTCATATTTAAAAACAAGGAGGCCAGAATAGCCAAAGATTACTTCTGAGAACTGGTACAAAGCTACTGTAATTAAGAAAATGTTGCTGGCATAAGAATAAACATATAGATTAATGGACAAGAACTGAGTTCAGAAATTTTTTAACCCCCCGTCTGAATTGGTGATATGGTGTGGGATATTTGTACACTGTGCAAAAATGTTTTGCTGTGACTGATGCAATAAAAAGCTGAATGGCCAATAACTAGGGAGAGGATAGGCATGACTTCCAGGGCCAGAGAGGACTCTGGAAGGAAGAAGGTGGAGTTGCCAGCCAGGTGTGGAGGAAGCAGCAGGAACAGAATGGAGAGATGAGGTAATAAGCCATACAACAGAGCATAGATTAAAATAAACGGGTTAATTGAAGTTATAAGGGCTAGTGGGACAACCCTAAGTTAAGGTTGAGCTTCCATAATCAATAATAAGTCCCTATGCCATTATTTGGGAGCAGGGTGAGGGAACAGAGAAAGACTCACTACAGTGGTAAATTGGTTTTTAAGAAATTTTGCATGGAAATGGAATGAGGGAAGAGCGGCCTAAAAGAAATTGGTACTGGAAAAAATAGATATGTGTGTGCAAAGGAGTGATTTCTCACAGAATTTAAGAATTACTTGGGACATGTCAAAGACCAAAGTGAAGATATAAAACTCTAGCCTCTTGGAATATGGGGAGCAAATTTTCATGGGAATAGGTAAATATTTGCAATATATGATGGCAGATGATGGAGGGAAAGTCATGGATACAACAAACTTCCAACATGAAATCTCTTTGCTTCTGATGATGCCACTGTGCTAGAGAGTGAAGAAGGGCCACTAGAGAAGCAGGAGGAAGGAACCGAAAAGGGGCGTCAAGAAGACACCAAAGTTGACCCCTGGCCTACACATAAACATGCACAGGTCAATGCATCCACCTGAACATCCCCACATAAATATGTAACACACACTGCGAAAACAATCAAGAGTTTGTGTTTGACAAGCATGTGATGAGAAGAAAGCGTCTCTGAATTTGAAGATGCATTATCTGAATGGCTAAATTTTCTCTTTTCAGGTAAAAATGACTCATGAATCACTTCATGTGTCAAACACAAATTTGTGGTTCTTAATACTAAAACCATGCAGATCTATGCATGTGTTGTATGATGCAATTGTCACAGGAAGAAAGCTACTCAAGCATGCTAGACTGTTTGTCCTTCTTTTGAAGACACAGTCAGGCTATGGATTCCAGGTCGGCCTGGAACTTGGGGCTCTGACTGAATCTTCCAAATTCTGAGATTTTAAGCATGCTCTGCTATGCCCAGCTCTACTCTGCACTCTAAGGATACTGAGTGCAATCCAATGACCTGCCTGGCAAGGGAGCCCAACAGAAGGTTGACTTGAATTCTTGTGCAGATTCCAAGGCAGGCAGAACTGGAAAAAGTGAATGAAGATTTTTAATAGGTCCGATATTTAAGAACAAAATTATATCTACTTTAATGTTCTCTAAAAATAAATATGAAAATTTATATCCAAAAAAGAAATTGGCGTAGATGTGTAGATTACACAACTCAAGACAGCTGTAATTTTTTTTTTCTTATTCTAAGATCATCAAATGAAACAATAATGGTCTACAGGAAAAAAAAAAGCTACACCCTCCAGCTGAACAACACAGTTTCACTCTATTATGAGGTAATTGGATTTCTATTACTTTCTTTTTTTCTATGCTAAGTGACTGAACCAAAGAAGGCACGCTCACAGGAAACTAAAAGGATCACTTCCTGAGAACACAGTGTGACCTCCCTGTTCACTGCAACTCTCCCACGATCCATGTCAATTTAGCCTCTCTTGCTTAGGGATATGCACTCAAAGGAGCAAATAATGATTCTACTGCATGTGCAGCATCCTTAAGAAAATAATGATTATACTAAGTGTGTCTTGACAGAGATAAACGATTTCATGTTTGGAACACAGGGTTCTGAATCGTTTTGAATGAACTGTTCTTCCTCATTCAATAATAGTAACAGACTATGAGGGAATGCAATGTTAAATAGCTTTTAATGGTCAGGAATATCTTGCCAGTGTGGTGATCCTGATTTGTATTATAGTGGACACCAATTTCCATAAATTCTGTAATGCCTTCTATTAAAACTCTCAGTCAGTGGGTATAGCTGTGCAGATCTCAGGACCTCAGTTGACTGTCCCTTAGTAACTTTCAAAAGTGTTAGTATGTGGCTGGAGAACACGCTCAGCAGTTAGGAATACTGGCTGCTCTTTCAGATGACCCAGGATTGAATCCCAGCACCCACATCGTGACTCTAGTTCCATGAGATCCAATGGTTTCTCTAGTCTCCACAAACACAAGGCACACATGCTGTACACATACATATAGGACGGCACTCGAACTCATAAGGAAAAATAAATATTTTTAAAAATAGTGTATGGGTTCCTCTGTTTCACTTGATGAAAAGTAATACCTTCACAAATTTACTAATGTATTCTTTCAATATGTACATTCTAGTGATATGTGGGGGAATATAGGGTGGTCTTAGTGTGTGTGTTTGTGTGGGGTATGTTGTGTGTGTTGTATTCCATTAAGAAAAATAGTGGGAAAGAGTGCATGTACATAATTTGCAACTTTGTTGGAAGTATAGAATTCTAACTAAGAAGGTCATTTGTTCTTCAATCCAGTATCAGTGGGCCTGGCCTGTGCCTTCCTTTGTATGGTAAAGTCTGGCTTAGGGGGAACCTTGCAGCACATTCTCCCAGACACCATAAAGCCTTTCTACAATGTCTGTATCAATATCATTCTTTCCCATTCTGCCCCCCAAAATGGCCTGCTCTGGAGGCCTGGAGCCCTGGAGCCCATGGGGAAGCAGAGAGCTATAGCTGAGGACTGGGCAATTTATAAAGTAAATAAGAAACAAACCTTTGCTGTTTTAAGATTCTACCAAAGTAGAGTTGGCTAATGCAGGTGAGGTGAGGATTTCTCGAAAAGACCCCAAAGCACTCATTTTAAAAGGAAATCTTATATTATATATGCCATGTATATGACAAATGTAGTATTTCATAATAATATACCATAATGATATATAGAATGACAACACAGGCAAGTACTGAGCACACATTTGCATAGCATGGTTAGTATTATCCTACCATAATAAAGACTCTATGTCAGACATAGTAGAAAAGAGAACTCACAATGATAGACTGGGAGAGTAAACATACCATGTCTTTATTAATATCTAGGATGCAGATATGTTTCAAGATCAGCAAAAGAGAAGAGTTATTTCGTGAAAATAAAATAAAATTATTAGCAATTAGAGATGTAAAAGACATACAGATAACAATCATTTCTACTCATGTATATCCATTTTCTGTAAAAGCAATTGCTCAAAACAACCTGCATTTATTAGCTGATGATATTGTACTGTATAGCGGGTGACCAGGTATGTCATGCTTGGGGTCTCTGGAAAAGTCTTTATAAAGTTACAACCAAGGAATGCTCAATCATACCACAAAGATACATGCTCAACTATGTTCATAGCCACACTACTTGTAATAGCCAGAACCTGCAAACAACCTAGATGCCCGTCAACTGAAGAATGGATTAAGAAAATGTGGTACAGATACACAATGGAGTACTACTCAGCAGAGAAAAACAATGACAGCATGAAATTTGCAGGCAAATGGATGGAACTAGAAAATATCATTCTTAGTGAGGTAGCCCAGACCCAGAAGAACAAACATGGAATGTACTCACTCACAAGTGGATACCAAATATAAAGCAAAGAACAATCAGACTGCAACCCACAGAACCAGGGAGGCTATATAGCAGGGGGGAACCTAGGATGACTGTGGCTTATAAGTTTTGGTTTTACTCAATTACTGGGCAAGCCTCAATGAAACATTTCACTATTAGGATAAGAATTTTTACTGTATCTAGCTGATAATAGAAAAATAAATAAATAAAAAAGAAAGAAAAAATAGTTAAAACCAAAATGTCGACCAGCTCTACTCACTTCGGAGTCTTTTCTCCAGGTCCTTTATTTTTTGGCACGATCCTGTTCCTGAGCCTTGCTTCTTTGCTGTCTATGAGAATGCAGGGCTTTCATTTCTCAAAGGTCCATGATCATTGCTGTGGAACCCTCCCAGGGAAGGAGAAACCCTCCATGCTTGACTCTCCCATGCTTTGCAGTCCCGTTTCACCCAGTCCCTTTTCAAGCCTTTTCTAAGTCAGGCCAATTTAAAATTCAACAGATTTGGAACTTTAATTGAGAATACAAAATCTCTTTGTTAAAACACCCATAGCAATGCTTACAAAGCTAGACGAGGCATGCATATAACAGTGAGCATAAACTCTGACAACCACTTGAAATTTGAAATTCAAGCAATGATCTACCTTATTAGTAACTAAATGATGCAAATTAAAGTCAGAATAAAACACTAATTTGTATTCAGCAAACAAATAAGTATTTGTGTTCATGTATAAATACCTAAATATGTACATGTGCATGTTTGTTTCTAAGCCATTTATCATGCTTAAGTAAGTGTATGATTAAACGAGAGTTTGAATGTTCACATACATGGCATGTGGTAGGTTGGTATCTCTCTTCCCCCATACTTGACCTACATTGTACACTTCTTTCTCTGTGGTTTATTCCTTGATACTTTATCTATGATGCCAATGCTGTCTTCACTGAGTCCCCAACAAGTTCATAGACATATACCGATGTTCTCGTGATACATTAACATGTCTGTTCCTACAAGAATTCAATGCTGCTCATAGACGTAATTTTATAGTATTTATTAATTTTGAATATTCCTTGTTGCTTTCCTTTTAAAATTCGGCTTTATGAATCTAGAACTTTATTTTTACATATAAATTTAAGAAGTAATTGAGAAAGTACACACATAACAAATATTTCTATCATTTATTATTTATTTTCATCAAGTTGCATAATTATCTGTGGAGAATGGCTGTCTATGGAGCTATTGCTTCATCTATGAAGACTCTGTCTGTTCAGCAATTCTTAACTATTATTCACCAGAATTCTAAACATTACTCACTGGACATTTTTAATTAACTTGTTTTATTTCTATAATAATGTGGTCAATGCCACATTATTATAACACTTTGATTTTATCATCAATACATTGAATTTTATTCAATGCCAATTTTTTAAAAAACTTATTTTTTAAGGTTGTGGATTCACAAGGTTAAGATTAAATTAATTATTCCATAAGGGATTTTTAATGAAAACAAATCTGTTGCCTTTCCTCAACATCTTAGAATCCACAGAAATGAAAGCTTTGAACTTCCACTTTTTCTTTTTTTGTAGAAGTTGGGGGGGGGGAAGGTAATTGGGGGTTGAAACTGGGATCTATGCAAACATTTACACCTGAGTTCCAGTGCTTTTTTTTCCACTTTATTTTGAAATAGCATCTCACTAAGTTGCCCAGGGTAGCCTCAAACTCACTCTATGGCTCAGGCAGGTCTTGAACCTGCAATGTCCCTGACTCAGCCTCCTGTGTATCTGGGATTTCAGAAGGTAGACTCACTTTAAATTTCTGTAACAATTCTTTTGAGATGCAATTCCGTGTCTCTTAATTACACAGCTGCACTGGTAATTGCTTGAATTTCATTTTTAATTTCAATACTATGAAGAAATGTAAAGATTAATGTTCTTTAATATTAATTCCTGCTCAAGACACACATTCTCCTGGCACTAAATAAGACATATTTTCTAGATAAATACTAAGCTTATACATTATGTTGTAAAACTGTGCATATGTGGTTCCTGAAGTGAAGAGTTTTATTATTCCTTAGTGTTTAATTGGACTGTGCTGCTATTATTTAGTTGAATTGTTGTTTATTTAGCTTCCAATACTCCCATAGTTAATGAAGCATCCTCTCACTGTGTTTAGTTTCACTCTTTAATCCTCCTCCTTGATGTCTGTCCTGTTTCTATCCTGTTCTTGCCTACTGGAAGCTCTCTCTTGTGTGCCCTGACCATCTCCAATTGTGGTCAGTGGCTCTCTGCGTCTGATCGTCTGTGGTTGTCTGTGGACCTCCCTGCTTCAACAACCTGGAAAACCACTTTGCATCTCTCTTGAGTTGGATACTGGGTTTGTCCACTTAATTTACTTCTTTCAGCTGAAGGTCTCAGTTTGGTGAAAGACTCTTCTAGATGTATTGTAAAAACAGCTGTGAGAAATATATTATTTGAAATCTCCATGCATCAAATAATGTTTTTCTTCTTCTTTTTCACATTGTTGGTGTTATCATCTGTAGGTCTCATATCAAAAGCCATGTTATCTCAGAGCATTAATATTTTTCTATTATTTTCTAGATATTAACAATGTTATTCAAAAGCCTTGAAATCTTCACATCCTTCAATAGCTCTCAATGGGTCACCCCTTTGTTGCTCAACTTTATCCTTGAACATGGAAGAGATTTATTCCATCTTTCTTCTGTGGTTTGAGGTTTACATTTAATGCTCATACAATTGTTATATGATTTTGATGAGAGTGCAGGACCTCCACAGTCTACCTCTTGCTTATTCTCCTCAGGCTTCTCTTTTAGGAGCCAAATGACTCCTCACTCTGTTGTTACTGCAATTCCCAAGCACCTTCTTTCACTCTGACCCCATGGTGCACTTTGTGATCCTGCCTAACACAAAGTGCTCTCCTTCAGGCTGTGACACTGAGACTTTGTCCACTGTACCTGTTCAATGTAGGGCTTTGTGTACTCAGTCACCCCTGTAGCTCTAGGTCATAAATCAAGTTTTACCAACAGGGTAGATAAAAGGTGTTCTAAGTTTATGGCTGTGCATATTTATTTATTTTCATACTATAATTAAATAGTTGATGCTGAGTACTTAGGAAGGAAAAAATGTTTATTTATCTCACTGTTTGGGAGGATGACAGACAACCAGCATAGCTTCAGTGCTATTAGGGTCCTTTTAGGTTACATGTCATATGGTATCACAATGGTGGCAGTGTTTGGGATGAAGAGATCTTTGCAACAGAAAGCCAGAGAAGGTTAGGGGTCAGATCCTTAACATTTGTACATCCAAAGAACAGGGTCAACTTTTAGTAGGGTTGGCAGAAAGGACAAAGGTTTCCATTCCAAGAATAATGTCATTGTCTGACAAAAGATGTTGATGCTTAGGGAAGGACAGTGACATTGATGACCTGTGTTGTCACTGTCATGGAAGCTGCCACACCTGCACTCTTGATCCCCAAGGTATTGAGGTATATGTATGAAAGCTCATGAACTTCTGTTCACAATCACTAAGGAGTCCAATTTATTGTGTTGTTAGACAGAGATATAAGGCTGTACCCTTACATGATTATAAATGTAAAATATTGACAGAGGGAGGGATGGAGGAGAGAGCAAATTCTTACATGGTGGTATGTTGAGATCTGCGGGTCTAACAGGTGGCCAGTGTGGTGGTTTGAAAGAAAGTGGCCCCCATAGGGTAATGGTACTATAAGGAGGTGTGGGCTTGTTGGAGTAGGTGTGGCCTTGTTAGAGGAAGTGTGTCACTGTGGAGGCGGGCTTTGACGTCTCCTATGCTCAAGCTACACCAGTGGATCAAGATGTGGAACTGTCAGCTCCTTCTCCAGCACCATGTCTGCCTGCATGCCACCATGTCCCACCATAATGATAATGGACTAAACCTCTGAAACTAAGCTAGCCCCAATTTCCTTTATAAGGGTTGCTGTGGTCATGTTGCCTCTTCAAAGCAATAGAAACCCTAAGTAAGATAGCCAGTGATTCTGCTGCACTGCCTAGCTCTCTGTTTTAACTATAATAAACCTGCAAAGACACAGAGAAAATGGCCTAAGGTACCCGTGAAACAACAAAGTAGTCGATTCAACATTTGCTTACAGTGAGGACAGCTGTTAAACCTGGTGACACAGACTGAACTGAGGCTCCCAACAGCAAGAAAAGTGAAAAATAGAGCTAAGGTAGACAGAACTTCAGATGTCATTACAGAGGGTGTCTCTAGTGCAGAGTAACAGGGAAGGAAAGAAGGTGGGATGGGGGTGGGAGGGAAGAAAATAAGAAAGGAAGGGAGGAATGAAAGAAAAAGGAAGAAGGGAAGGAAGGAAGAGCTCCAGGAACAGAAAGCAAGCAATTGAAATAATGCTTCATGTTTTGTTACAATTAGAAATGAAACCATTGACCAAAAAAAAAAAAAAAAAAAAAGAATCTTTAAAAATAAAGATTGAAAAAAAAAACACTTTTTCATTGATTTTTTTCACTCTACAGCAACAATTACTCTCAATTAACATCAGTGTGTACTGGAAACTACCAAGAGGCAAACTTCCAGGGACTCAGGCAACGCCATGGCTCACATTACATCTGAAGATTTCATCAAACCCAAACTGCCATGTCCTGGGACTTTACAGGTGTTACTGATATAAAAGAGAACACCAATGGAAGTGCTTGCTTCATTTTTATTGTCAGAATAATGTCTCAACTGAGTGTGATCTTAGCACTTATGGTCCAAGGTTGTTCTATAGTTCTTATGAGTGTTTGGGCCCAGTGAGCAATAAATTACAACTGAATTGAGTCTTTGTCACTTATAATTGGCTTGACAAAAGGAAGCCCACAAGCTTCCCAGTAAAAGTAGTAAATGTAAATTAAAACAGTGACTTAGATGAGTGGGAGGTGAGTGTCCTCATGGCTTCTTCTCTAGACAGCGCAACTTGTACTTTTTACAACTTCAGAGAATAAACGATACCTCAAAATATCACTGCAATTTTAAATCCATCTTCCTATCTACTAAGGATGCGCATAACCCTCCCCCCCATACTGACATTTGCCACTCAAGGCTATGCACGTCATAGAGAAAAGTGCTCCATTTAGCTCACTATTCCAGAAGTCATGGAGTATGGCACAGGATCAGCTTGGATTGGGTTAGGGTCTCCTGATAGATGACATCACCATGGCAAGGGTGTTTGAAAGAGGGAGGGATGCTGTGGTGAGATTGGAAGCCAGGAAGCCAAAAACTTGAGAGGGGCGGGGGGGGGGGATGGGGGCACAGGTGGTGGCTGTGTTCACAACAATCTCTCTTGGAGGAGCTAGCCTGACTCTAATAGCAGAGAATTCATCTCTTCAAAAGGTCATATTTACATAACTTCATTGCCTCTCACTGGGCCTCAAGGCTTTACATATTAAAGGTACCACCATCTTACTCATATTGCTACATGGGGGCCCAAACATTTAATGATCGAACCTCTAGGTGACAACCTGTATCCAAACAATAGCATCATCCAATATTCAAACCAAACTGCTTTCTGTTTCTATTGAGTTGACATGAATGTCTCAAGATATTCCAATAGGAGTCTGACTTCACCTCCAAAAGCATACAGTTCATGCTCAATCATCTGCTCATGAGCCCACAGCCTTGCTTCTAAATAGTCTTTGTATACAAGAAGGCATTGGATCCTCTGTAACTAGAGTTGTGATAGTTGTGAGCCACCACATGGGTGCTGGTGATGGAACCTGGATCCTCCACAAAAGCAACAAGTGCTTTTAATGGCTAAGTCATATCTCCAGCCCCATTTTGTTCCTTTTACATTTAAATAGGGATATAGCACGAATCTTAGACAGTCTTATTAATAAAAACAAACCTGGAGCCGGGTATTGGGGTGAATGCTGGAAGATCAGAGAAGCAGAACAAGCCACAGCCTCATCACCTTGCCAATTCCTTAGCTGATCCTGTTTCCTCAGACTGGAAGCTTCTGTGTCCTCTTCCAAATAGATCTCAGCTGAACTGCTGCTCAAAAGCCTAAAAGCTTAACCAGCTCTAGTTCCTCGTCCTCATGCCTTGTATCTTTCTGCTTTCTGCCAGCACTTCCTGGGATTAAAGCTCTTGTTACCACACCTGGCTGTTTCCAGTATGGCGTTGAACTCACAGAGATCCAGAGGGATCTCTGCCTCTGGAATGCTAGGATTAAAGGTGCGTGTGCCACCATTTTCTGGCCTGTATATCTAGTGGCTGTTCTGTTCTCTGACCCCAGATAAGTTTATTAGGGTGCACAATATTTTGGGGAACACAATATCACCACATAGGGAATACATAATAACTCTTTGATATAAGGCAGAGGACACTAATCCATCCAAGACTTCACCCAAAAGTGTATATTATTTTTCATTCTTCATGTATATAATAGCACCCTTTTTATGTTTCAAAAAGTATTTGCATACATGGACATACATAGTTACACAAGTTTTGTTTAATGTTTTATTTTAATTTCTTCTCAATCTGTACAACTTTAGCACATTCCTGAATATCTTTCATAGTGCTGGAAGGTGTTCTACACTCTACTGGAGAAGAAAATGTACAATCAATCTTATCCAGACGTGATCCCTGTGAGCTACACAAAGGACCATTCTCAGAAAAGATGACCCCTGCAGTAATAGGCACAAACGTCATGAAAGTAACCAACCGCTTTTTGATGAATTTGAAGCCTGCTCCACAAGATGGAACCCACCTGGCACTGTTATTAGAGCTAAGAATCTGCTGTTGACAGGTCATAGGCCTTCGAGGAGAACTTATTACTATTACTACGATAAATAGATGCAATACTAAAGTAACTCTTAATGACTTACCAGTGTACCCATAGTGCATTTCTCAAGTCCCATCAAAGAAAGATTCTTTTGGCCATAGATAGTGATTAACATCGCTCATTTCTTAAATTCTTGTATTTATAGATTTTCATTTGTAAATTTTTACAATTCTTTAATGATAACAGACTATTTAATTTTTATAGCTTCAGTATCAACTCAGATCTTGTCCCTGTGAACTAAAGGTTTTGTTCGTGGCCTGAACAAGTCTGTTTGTGAGAACAGCTTGCTCTTCTGAGCTCCACTTGGGACTTAGGTTTAAGGAATTCTCTATTAGGACCATTCTTGGGGGGGTGTGTAGGGGTTTCTTTGTGATCACTTTTGGAAGTGGGGTTCCTTTCGCAGTCCCCAGCCTGGAATCTCTTTTTGGAGTGTGGGTGGCCCAGCACCAAAAAGGACAAGCAGAGGCAGAGCAGAGCCACCTGCTGCATGTGGTGCCCAGGTCTTTTCCTCCCTTGTCATATGGGGGAGTCATTGAGTATCCCTTGAGTGTGAAGCCACGGCTGTCAGCTCCTACTTGGCCACCATGCGGCTTCTCCTTGTCTGCCATTTCTTTGAGCTGCTCCTAGGCTCTCACCATCTAGTGCGTCTCCTCTCCCCTAGCTTGCGATCAACACATTTTACCTTTTCACACTGTCTTTGGTAGTCTTGACCAGGGACTGGTCTACCTCTTTAAAACATATTTCCCGTCTCCTCTTCGGAAAAGAGGAGAGGCTTTCCTAGTCAAACTTCAGGATCCTACCCTGCCTGCAGGATTCTTGTTCTGGTCCAAAGATTCTCTGTGTTTACCTCCTGAAAAACAACAACAACAACAACAAAACACCCACAAAAACCTTCTTTGCCAAACAAAATGTATGTGTCCATCTCTCAAAGAAGTTGCTGGAAGAAGTAGTTACCACCTCCATATCTCCCAGAACTTTTGTTATGGTACACTCTTCTCTTTTGGATTTCACCCGGGTGTCTTGTGTTGCTTGCCCTAGTCTGGTCTCGACTGCCCCTGTCTGAGTGCTTCTGTGTTCTAGAGGGGCAGGATGTGGATCTCGGCTCTCACTCAAGTCTACCTGATTTCAGAATCAGGGCATATCTCCTGTGCCACTTGGCCTCATTTTCCCAAGTCTCATAGAGGATTTAAAACAACTTTTATTTTCATAACATTTGGAAAGACATTAAAGACAGAGACATTACAAGAAAATGTAATTTAAAAATGTGTCTGACTTTGGAGAGTCCATTTCGTCTTCTGAGTCTAAGTTTCCCTGCCTTCAAAATGGGAATCAGCAGTTGCCACTTTGCAAATACAAACACAGGTGCTGAAGATAAACTCCCCAGGAGAAAATAAAATACCCTACCATCTAGAAGTCATTCGTGCAGCTGTATGTCTAGTCACCATTTCATAACATCCAGAAAGACCCCAGGAAATGCTAACAGTGCCCACCCTCCTCCAACCTCTGGTCCTGTGTGTTGAAAGGTAGCCATGCAAAGTGACCTGTGGTTTGTTGAACCAGCACTATACAGTACCTCTGTAAGCTTGGGTCCAAACTTGATCAACTTGATTCTTGGTTTTGTTTCTTCTCTTTGGAGTAGCTCATACTCAACCACTCTCCATTCATTCTGTAACCTTCCTAAGCTCTCTTTGTTCTGAGTTTGGAATTTCACATTACAAATATGTTGTCTTTCACAACAGAAAATTGAGACACATACTGTTAAAAGGTAAATGTTTGTGAAGAACTCACTTGAGAAAATGGGAAGAAAGATGTGTGAATAGCATGAGATCACACATTTGCCTAGAAAAAAGGAAGGGCAGACCTGGGACACTGCATGGGAAATGGGAGGCAGCAGATGAAACTTTGCCTCCTATGCAAGTTTACATGACCTTTCCACACTCAACGGGGAGTGAAAAGCTTGCTTATCTGGGCTCCTTAGCTAAATAAAGATGATATAACCAGAGTTGCACGGGATGACTGACTTTCACCCAAGCACGTTAGCTCATGTGACTTCAAAGTCTTTTCTCCCTGTTCTCAGGTCCCACCAGATGCCACTTTGTCCACATCCCAGGATCTACCAGATTTGTTTCCCTTACTCATTCTGCACTGCTTAGTGGAATCACTCTGGGTGCTGCCTAATGCTGGGAGTTGAAAGAAAGGACGCCCAGTAATTTATGACTATTTACTCTAGAACTTCAGGGTTGCAAAGAGGCCATTGCAGGAAGTGTAGTCAGATCCTAGTAGAGACAAAATAATGATTTCCACAGATCCTCAGTAAAATCCCAGGCACATCATAACCTGCCAAGTACCTCACATCTTATCCTGATTCTTCTGAATACCTTGGTGGTGTGGCCACATACCCATTTTCTCCTCACATCCAAACTGTAGATGTTTAATGTCTGACAATATGTGCTCTCACATGCCTTGATTCCTCTCTACATCATTTAGGCAAGTCCAGTTGTTGCCCATGGCCAGTGATCAATGGCCTAGCTCCACCTTCCATCAAGTTATGTTTCTTCATGGACCTTAGTCCCATTGTTCCAGGCATGAGCTGTGAACAAGTTGGTCTTTCTCCACTAACCCTATACCTCTGTCTGAAGGTATCTGCTACTTCTCACAGGACAAGTCACTATAGGTGCCATTTTAGGGAGAAAGACTGAGGTTTAAAAACATATCTTTTCTGTGTGTTGTAGTGCATTTTAATCCTAGTACTCAGGAGGCAAAGGCATGCAGATCACTGTGAGTCCAAGGACAGCCTGTTTTACATAGTGAATTCCAAGCCAGCCAGGTCTACGTAATGGGACACTCTTTCACATAGGGAAAAACAAAAACCACAAAATTGATCCCACTTTTGTTCTGCCCACCTATGAGGCAGAAAGGATGGAGGAACAGAAAGTAACTTGAAGAGTTCATTCCTGCTACCCTATATATAGTGGGCAGTGAAGCTGACGACATCTAGGCTGTGTCTACGTGGTCTTCCCTTTTGAATTGATACCCACATGGAACAGAGCAGAGGATAAAGATTACAACTTAGAAACACTGATGTAGAACCATGCCTCCTCTATTTCTCTTTCTAGCCTATCACAGCTATTATTCACTCTCAATTTGACAGGCTTTAGGATGGCAGAGTAAAGGTCACTGAGTACTACTGAAGGCATTTCCGGAGAGGCTTAAGTGGGAACCAGAGACACCTTGAATGAAGGTGACACTAGCATATGGCCTGAGGTCCTAGACTCAGTACGAGAAAATGAGCAGAGCTTGAGAATCCAGTTCTCTCTGCTTTCCAACAGCAAACGTAATGTGGCTAGCCACCTCATGTCCCTGCCACTCTGCCTTCACACCAGCATGGGCTGTACCCTCAAATTGTGAATAAATATAAGCTTCCTTCTTTAAGCTGTTTTTGTCAAGTATTTATCACCCCAATAGGAAAAGTAACCAATACAGAAAATTGATGCCAAGGAGTAGGATTGCTATGGGTGTGATAAACCTGACCATGTGTTGTTGTTGTTGTTGTTTAGAAGTGCTTTGTATTAGCAAGGTGGAAGGATTTGGAGTTGCTGGACAGAGAAGCCCTGGGACACTATAAACATAAAGTAATAGGCAATTCTGGTAGGAGTTTGAAAGATAGAAATGCTGAGAAAAGTGTCGACAGTGTAGGCAGGCTCGTGAGGTTTCAGAGGTGAACAAAGACTCTATTGGGAGTGCGATAGAAGTAATTCATGCTACATCTTGGAAAAGAACCCAGCTGCATCCTGTCCATGCCCTAAAAATTTAAAAGTAATTTACTAATGTGTTTGGTGGAAACTATTTCATGACAGAACAGCATTCAGGTTGTGGCATGGTTACTGTTCACTGTTTTCACCCAGGTTTACAGTGGCAAAAAGCAGGAAGTAGAAGAGAAAATACGAAAAAACGAAAAACAAAAAACAAAAAGCTTTGTTTGTAACAGAGAACAAGTAAGTTTAGAACCGTCAACAAGGAGAGCATAGACAAAGTGTCTTATCTGTTAAAGAAATTAGTGCTATTAAGGGTAAATTTTGTAGTTGACACTGAGATGATAGAAAAGGTAGCTAACTAACCATTGAAGTCTTCAGCTTAAGAAAGTGCAAGTTCATGTAAAAGGCAAGTTTGTGTAAAAGGGCTTCCTGCTCAGAAACAACTGCTTAAGCAAGTATTTTTGCAGACTCAGCTGCCCAGGCACATGGAGGCTGCTGCAACTGTAGCAGAAGGGAGCTGGGAAATACCTTGAGGTAGCAGTAGAGGTTAGCAGCAGCATCTATGTGCAGCTAGTTTCTCAGGTTTACATAATGCAAGAAGGAAGGGCTATAGAGACTTGCAGAAAAAGGTTCCAGAAATTCACTGAAGCTGCGCAACATATGGCAGAGTCAGATTCCCTTCAAGGAAGCCACCTGAGGCCACTGTAGGAAGCTGTGAATGTGCATGGTGATACCAGGATGTTGGAGATGCCAGACCATGACAGGTCTGATGAGGAAAGTTACAGACACAGAGTCAACCTGCCCCAAGAGAAGGCAATGTGTGCAGCAGGTGGCAGAAATATGGTGGGTGGCAGGATTACCTAGTGCTCTGAAGCCAGGATGATGGCACCAAGAGGCCCAGATGCAGGACAAGGAAATGTGGGAATTTGAGTGTGTATGTACTTAGCAAGTTTTGAGTTTGGTACTGGCTTAGGCCCAGTCTTGGCTAGACTATGCCTCTATTTTTCCTTTATGGAATGGGAATACTTATTCTTTGACATCATATATTGAAAATATTTAATATAAATATTTCACAATAAATAATAATAAATAAAAATATTTGTTTTGGATTATGTAGAAGCCACCAGTTAAGAGAATGCCTCTAACCTTAGAAGATGCTGAACATTTGAACAGTGTTGGAATTTTAAAGGAGACTTTCAGAGATTGAGTAAATGTTCCTGCATTATGAGATGGGCATGAGACCTTGGAAGCCAGGGACTTTGTTATCTCTTCTAGGTGAAGAAGTGGAATAATTTTTGGTTGTATGTGGAAAAGCTAGATCATATTATATGGAACCATGATCTTGTTGCTGTCTTTATTTGGAAATTAGATATGATATAAGATGTGGTTGGGTATCAAATTGAGGAAGGGTAGATTGCATATCAAATTGATGATGGCTGATCTTTGTTTGCAACTTGACTTGATTACAACCACATCTCTGACAGGTGTTTACAGATAGTATTCATCAAGATAAAAGACCCATCTTGTGTGGGGGTGGTACTACACAACAGGTTAGGGTTCTGGGCTGAAAAGGAACAAGTGAGTGGACTATCACAATTCATCCCACTCTGCTTTATGATTGTTGTTTCAGTGTGGCCAACTGCTTAATGCTCCTGTCTCTGTACTTTCTCCAGTCTATACTTTTAAATTGCAACCAGAATGAACCTTTTCTTCCTTAAGCTGTTCACCTTGAACATTATAACAGAAAAACAATGAATATGGTACCCCTCCGAAGGTCTTTGGATGATGAAAAACCCAACATCCTCCTCTGTCCAATTCTGTTTTCTTTCCTTCTTCAGCAAGCAATGATCTACTGAGTGCACCACACTGAGATGACTGCCAGTGAGTTTTCATCTTCAAAAATGTCCTTGGAGGAGGGGCAGCACGCAGTCCATCATAATGACTCAGTCTGAATCAAGTGTTGTAACCTTTTTCAAGATGTCTCCTTTATATGGCAATCAGACACATGATTAGAACTCTGGACGTTTCTACTCGTCTCCTCAGATGCAGTGAGGATGGTCTACATCCTACAAACTGTATTTTGGTAAAACTAGAAAAACTAACAGATCCTAGAGCCAATTTTCCAGTTTCCCAATGAACTATGCCCTGACAATTTGTTCTGATTTCTCTTACAAAAGATAGCATTAGAATAGGGATAATTTTGTCAGGTCAACAGCCACTTTGGTGCTATGATTGCAGTGGGTGGAAAAACACCACCTCTAATTCTGCAAATGTGATTCTAACTTTGTGGAATTTGCTTTACTCCATTGTCTGTGACAGAGCTATTACTGTTTCCTGAAAGAATTCCCCTATATCTGAGACCAGTGTAATTGTCACACTACAAAATGAGCCCCTGTAGGAAGGACAGTCATCAACCTTACTTTCTCAAGACATTCTCTGGATACTTATTTCTGTTGAATTTCTCTTCTGTATCTTGTGCTGCTCCATATTGTCATCCTCCTGAGAGGGTAGGGCCTTGTCTTCTCTCTAACTTGGTTGCAAACAGCTGGGCTCCTTCATGCCTAGCTTCTTTCCCCAGTAAAAGTAAAGCTTCACAATAGGAATTCAGGAAAGGACTGACCACAGTGGAAGAGAACTGGAGAACCTTAACAATTAAAATAAAAACGTGAAAGGTATTTTAAATATTCCCCCAAATAAACAACAGCAGAACTGTCACAGACCCAGGGCACAAGAACAAAGAGATAGTAAATGAATGCATTTATGGTATTTTCCAAGTTATTTCTCTTGGATAGTCTGAAGATACACTATTGATTTGAGAGCCGGGAAACTGGCTATACTCTTATTGGACCTGATGGAGCATTTCAGATTCCTTGGCCTTCCTACGTAAGAATTTGTGTTACTGGCAGATGATGACAAGCCTCCATTCTGCCAGTATATTTCTGTGGCTTCTGTATGCAAATGCTCAGTAGGATGTGCTGTAAACACAATCAGATTTCTCTCTGCTTTCTGTCTAGGGAAGGAATGATGCCTTCAGGTCACAGGAGTAAGGTTTGCTAAGGCTCCCTCCTCTACTTGTTTGATAGGATTCAATTTCATAAAATATTCCGGTCTCAGTTTGAGGGTGTCACATATGTGCTCCTTCTGTTTTCTGCCATGGGTGAATTTTACTAATGAACTTGTATACATGAAATCATTTACATTCGTAAATACTAAACCTTAGTATGGGGCTGGAGAAATGGCTCAGCAGTTAAGAACACTTCCTTGCAGAGGACCTGAGCTTTATTCCTGGCACCCACATGGTGATTCACAACCATCTGCAGCTCCAGTTCCAGGCTTTTTAATGCCCTCTCTGACCTCACAGGAATCAGGCACATATGTGATGCACAGACATACTTACAGGCAAAACACCCATACACATAAATAAGTAAACAGACAAACAAATAATCTTTTAAGTGTTCTTTTCTTTTAACTTTTTCAGGCATCCTAGGCTGTATTTTAATGTTCATTTATATGGTTTTCTTTTATATATTTTATTATCAGGATTGATGTCTTCTCTCTTCCTTTCCTCCTTTCTTAAACAGGGTCTCACTGTATAGTCTTGGTTGACCTAGAACCCACTTTGTAGACCAGGCTGGCCTTGAACTCACAGAAATTTCCCTGCCTCTAACTCCTTAGTGCTGAGATTAAAGGTGTGCACCACCACACTCAGCAGTCTTCAATACGTTTAAGAAGCTGAGAATTGCCTCATCCATGTGTATTCACTCTTTATACATCAGCAAATAATCAATGGACAATTACTCAGTTTTGAATCCTGAGGACCTTGAGGCAAGAGGGCAGAAGCTAGCCTTTGTATTATAACATTAACCTGGATTCTGTGATTACAGTGAACTTTCCTTTTGGGTCAGGGCAAACCAGATGGACTCTTAGGAAGTGTTTATCTAACCTGGATGGTGACAAGCCCTTGGGCTGAGTAGGGGTATGAGAATCAAATATGAGTATGCTCTGCATGATTACCAGTGTGATTTCTGTTGGAAAATAAATGTGGCCTGAGAGAAATGGCTCACACACTTAGATGACGATGACAGTCTTACCATTCCTAGGAACTGCATCAATGGAACACTTGTACAAGTGCAGAAGAAGAGTTTGTGCTTTGGGACTTCATGAGTAAGATAGCAATAACACACTGCAAGGTAGCCACCAAAGGCAGTTGGGTGTCAGAAAATGTACTAAAGGGGAAAGATTTGGGACTGAGCTATAAGCAGGGAATTAACAGCAGAGTTTTGGCTCTCAACCTCCATGGGATGATTCCAGGACCCCTCCATGAAACCAGAATCCATAGATCCTTGAGACACTTGTACAAAATGGTACAACATTGGCATATTACATAACAGATATCTTGCATTTACACCATTTCTATATTACAGTACCTAATGCTTTATGACTGTTGCAATATATTTAGTTTTTATAATGTTGCTAAAAAATCACCTGTACATATTTAATACAGAATCAGTATTTTCCTGAGTATTTCTGACCTTCAGCTGGTTACAACAACAGATATGTAACATGTGGGTATGAGAGGTTGCTTATACTTAGAGACATCTGGCTCTATACAGTTGCTACAGTCACCAAGTGTGTTAGTTACCATAACAAAACATGTGACCAAAGAGGCCCATGAAGGAAGAGTTTATTTGGGATTGTGATATTAGAGGGTTTAGAGTCCATCATGGCAGGGAGGCATTGTAGCAAGCAGCAAGCATGGTGGCAAAGGCCAGAACAAGAGAGAGATTGCAAATTTTATAGCATGCACCACAAAGCAGAGAGATCAAACTGAAAGCAGGGGAGCTATGTTATCTCAGAGCCCACCCCATAGTGACATATCTCCTCCAGCAAGTCTACATCACCTGACCCTTCCCAAACAGCGCCACCAACTAGAACCAAGTGTTCAAATACCTGAACCTATGAGGGAAATTTCTCCATGAAACCCTTACACCAAGAAATTGCTAATGTGGAGGCAGAAGGTAACCAGCTCTGATGATTTGTTTGTTCTTTCTAGTTCATAAGGCAGAGCCCGGGAGGTGCCATCCCAGCGACCCCGCTCCCAAGCTACAAGTCAGGAAGGACAGGAAGTCCAAAGTCTGAGAAGCACATGAAGGGGCTTTCAGGGAGCAGTGGCCAGTCCTGTCTCTGCTCTCCTCTGAAGGTGCTATGAGATGTGCTTATGAGACTTCACTCTATTCATCTTGAACTTTTGCTCTTTCCTGTCTCCCATTGTTCTCACTTCTTTTATTGAAGTTAAATAACCTTTTAGTTTGTTAATTGATTGTCTAGACTGCTTCTTTATCTGGTCACCGAGTTTTCGCCAGTGAACTTTTTTGTTGTTGTTTTTTTGTTTTTTTTTTTTATTTTCTAGGATTTCAAGGAATTTTGGTCTTTTTTTTTTTTTTTTTTTTTTTTCATTGCAAAAGTCTGTTTCCCATAGGGTTATATTTAGTTGTTGTTGTTGTTTTTTTAAATTGTGTTCTGTTTAAAATCTTAATAACTGGGAAGGAGAAAAGGACTGAACAGTTAAGAATGCTTGCTGCTATTCCAGGGGACTTGAGTTTGTTCCCAGTATTCGTGTTGGGCAGCTCAAAATTGTCTGTAGGTTCCAATGCCCTCTACTGGTTTCCAAGGTCCCCTGCACATGTATTGCATATAGATACACACACATAAATAAAGATTAAAATCTTTGAAACTCTTAACTACTGAAAATATTTCTCCAGAATATTTTGGTGATCATCAGTTGTATGCTACATATTATAGTACTTGTCATCTGTTATGCATACTTTACTCTTCGTTAGTGTCCCTGAGTGTGTTCTGAGAAATAATTTTTTGTTGAGAAGTTCTGGTACTTGAGAAGAATATTGTATTCTTCTCACTTGAGAGCAATAATAGGGATTTCCAGTTACTTCTGTCACTACCAATGATTTCCCCCAGTCTGGGATCAGATATGCCAGTGGCTGCTTTGGGTTGCATCCTTGACTACTTGTGGTATACAAATTTGGACCCCTTCCCACTTTCCAATCAGAGCTTCAAAAAGAATCATGAGGAGCTTAAGTTTTCTCTCTCTTTATTAAGTTGGCAGGCCCAGTTCGTATGTTCTGATTCATGGAGGACAGTCACTGGGGCTCAGTTCTTACTGACCCCACAGGTGGACATTTGATGCCAGGTTTGTCCTGGGGATGACTCCAATCTTTTGCAGGTTTGCTAGGGTTTACCTGGATTTTGACTTTTTATTGTAATTTCTACTGGTTGGGGAATCGCCATCATCCTTTGGTGCGTGATTATCCACCAGTTCATCTTTTGGTATGGTTAGCATGTTGGCAGGAATCTGTTAAATAATGGTAATTTCTTCACTGTCAATGTTCCCATGGAGACTGAGAGAGTGATAGAGGGGCCACATTTCTGGTGGAAATCTGGTTTCCTTCCTCTCTTTTGCTTCAAGCTGGTTCTTTAGTTTCTGAAAGTTCTGGCTGCCATACTAGGCAGAACACAATACAACCCAATTGTATCCTGGGAATCTATGCTCAATGTGCAGGAGGGTCCCACCTGACGACACAAAGAGACCCTGCAGAAGTTCATACCACCATCCCAACCCTCCTGTCTAGAGAGACAGGCGTATTAGTTAATTTTCTGATGCTCTGATAAAACATCATAACTGAGACAACATGTAGGAAGATTTTATTTAGGCTTATGATGCCAAAATGATGAGAATTCATCACTGTCACAGCGGGGATGCATGACAGGCTTGGTGAGACAAGAGCAGCAAGCTGAGAGCTCACATTGACTTGGAAGCACTAAGTTAAGAAAGCTACTAGAAATGGCGGGTCTTTAAACGCTCAAAGCCCACCTCTAGCAACATCCTTCCCCAACAAAGCTGCACCTCCTAAACCTCCCCTGAACAGCATTGCCAAATCAGAACCAAGTATTCCTACTGGGGCCATTCTCCTTTGAGCCACTACGATATTGTAGGGGAAGGGGTCTGATAGCCATGGTGCAGAAGGAAAAGAGAGACCATGGTGTATGGAGGCACAAGGGACTATAGATTGGCTCCAGGCCACACCTAGAGATGTCAGAGAGGATAAAGATGATCGAGGATGAAGGATCTAAGGTCAGCCACTGCCTCAACATCAGGACCACTACAATTTCAGTTACGACAAAAATACATGAAAGAACTTAAATCACAAACAGCTAAGAGACTGAAGCAGTGGGTCCTAGCTGAGAGCTCACTCACCTGGGACTAAGCAGGGAAATGCCAAGGCGACAGTACCGCTCACCTCCCCCATTATTCATCTGGACATCCAAGAAGGAGGAGGCCATGTGGCATTCCAGCACTCAGTGATGAAGGAAAGAGAGGAGCTAAAGACCTTTGGTCTGATTTGGTCTGCCTGGTAACTAGAATTAGCAGCATTATCTAGACAGCATAAGATTTTTCTAGAAAAAAATTTACCTAAAAAACATTTGTTTGGGGGATTAATAATATCTTTTAATCTTTGTTGTTCTCGAACTGCTTTGAAATGACTTTAAATTTTCTTGAATCTAGCCAAAGTGAGATTTTTTTTTTCAAAGTGAGATTTTAAAGAACATTTTAAGTTGGGAAGTTTATAGCTTGAATTTTTCAAAATAAAAACAGTTCAACAACATTACACATCCCTGCCAGAAAAAGAGGTTATCTGAATGCCTATAGAAAATCATTCTACAGGGGTATCCAGCTACATGGGGTGTGGATGCTATGGTGTGTTCAAACAATGGAGGACTGGATTCAGAGAGAAAAAGCAAGAAAGTATCTACCAAAAGCAGAATACACTGAGGTCAGATAATACGTGGTTAATGCTCATTTCCTGGAATCTAAGAAGAGCAGGGGGCTATGCCAATGAGTATCCCTGCGAATCTGTATGACTGAAGGTACGTCAGGCTAGTTGTGTAGGAAGCAAAACAGATTTAACTGAAGACATGTGCAAACCATCAAATCTGCTTAGTCTTATATCAATGTTTTCCTAGTTGTCCTCCAAGCTCAACACACTGGACCTGCTTTGATATATATAGTCAATTACTACCGTAGTCTACTAATTTTTCTTTAAAATGTCCATCACATATGTCCTGCCCGTGAAGAAAAAAAAAAGAATTGTTCTTTTAGCCAGTAATAACAGCACCATCATCTGATGTTTATATTAGTGCCTTGGCTTCCTTGGGGTTGAAGGAAAATATATGACTGAACAGAAAGTGATCAGGGAGCAGCAGAGACAGGGTACCAGAGGCAGCACCTGTGTCCACGTCTACCAGTTCACAGTGACGTCTAAGCTCAGCTGAAATAATACAGCTACAAGGGAGGTGTCTGGAGATGCGTGGCCCTCCAGTGAACTCTCTGAGGCAACAACTATGGGTTTCATGGCCCATTGGAGGAGATAAGCTTTGTGTACTTTAAAAACTCCTGGAATCACTGTGCTAATAAAGAGAAATGGATGAAAATTTCATCAAATTTCAATTACTTTATTTAGCTCACATTTCCTGATCATACTCTGAGATCAATAGCAGGAGTGAGGAAAACAAGCATGCTTTGCCTGCCCAACCAAAATATCAGTTTGAATAACGAAGACACAATAAAAAACATGTGGTACCCACTAAGTGATGAAGCAGGTCCACTTGGAACATAGAAGAAAACATGCCTGTGGAGATGGGTCCCTAAGAGTTGCAGGGGAAAGAGACAGCTTAGGCTTACATATTGGACATGAAGTGGATTTTTCTAGAGGATTATGGAAGGATGGGCATTGCCTGCACAAAGGGAGGACAAAGACAATAAGAAGCTGTGAAGAGAGTGCAGGATCTTTAGAACCACATTTATTGGCTAATACTCAACTGAGTACCTTGAATAACAGAAATCCTATCTCACAGATTTAGAGATAGCAATGTGAGTAGGCATGTCAGCAGGATCTGTTCTTTCCAAGATTCTGTAGGAGCTTTCCCAGGCCCCTTTCTTAGGTTATGACGATTGTTGACAATCTAGCACTCTGGTCTCTGCTTCTTTTGTCAGCTGGTATTCTCTATATGTGCCACTGTCCACCTTTCCTGTTCCTAAGTCTCCAGGCCCATGTGTGTCTTTGAAAGCTTTCCTATGTCCTGCCCGATCTCACAGCTGCTCAGACCCAAATAAACACACAGAGGCATATAGTCATTACAAACTGTACAGCCATTTTCTATGGCTCAAGCTTTTTGCTATTCAGCTCTTCTAACTAAACTCAGCCCATTTCTATTAATCTATATGTTGCCACATGTTCTGTGGCTTTACCTGTGTGCCATTACATGCTGTTCCCTGGGTAGTGGGATGGATTCTCTCCCTCTGCCTTTCTTCTTCCTGTCTCTTCAGTTAGAATGTACTGCCTAACCTTATTCTGCCTTACCATTGGCCAAACAGCTTTATTTATCAGCCAATCAGAACAAAACATATTCACAGCATATAAAAAGACATCCCACAGCACATGTATCTAGCCGTCTGGTATACCGCTCTTCATCTTCGACTTCAGCTTTCCATCTTAGACCTTCCTCCCTCTGTCCTAGACCTCAGTAATCTGGTGAAGGCCCAGTATCAGTGCCCAGAGATGAAAACACACTACCCTCATGAAAAAACTAAACAGTTTTCAGTGCCTGTCCCATTGTGTGGTGTGCAACAAATGCTTAGTAAATGAGAAAATCAAAGTTAAGTCAGACTTTAAAACCTAAAAATGCTGATGCTTAGATTTCCAAATTTCCATCATAGGGCCTGAATACCCACCATGAACCCCCACTGTATATGTGGGCACAATGAATGAAAATGCTGCAAGACCTAATTAGTGTTTTCCTACTTCTGAATACTAACTATCAACAATTTACAGTGTTATTCCTTATTCATTGTCTGGGGAAAGTTGCTATTTTGTCAATAATGTGTACTTTAAAAATCCCCAGGAATACTGTGTTAGCAAAGAGGAAAGAAGACAATTCTCACTGGAAAATGTAGATTCCTGAAACTATTTGATTAGCAGAACTGTTTCTCTAAGAGGTGTACAAAAAAAAAAAAAAAAAAAAAAAAACCAAACAAAAAAAACACAACAACCCTCTCCATATTTTGAGTACTTTGACAAGCATTCTGGGGAATCACCACATATATAATAAGAATATTTCCTCCTTTTCCTTAGCCAGTATGATTCTCAATGAACTTTTGTAGTTCATGTTGAGTACACATGCTGTTTTTTTAATGATGTATCAAAAGTGCTTCCTGCAGTGGAAGAGGCTGGGATACTGATTCATGATTTTTGGACATAGGACATGTAGGACCCTTTGTAAGCCTTAGTCTTTGGTGCAAATTGAAAATTAGAAATAAAATATTTTCTTTGTATAATTCTTTTAAAACATGAAGCTATGAAAACACTGATGTATTCAATGCCCTTTCTTAGTTACATTTCATCCCACTTTATTGTTATCTTATCTTTTTATCTGTATAATCATCCTCTATGAAAGCATTACAGTTTCTTTCTAGTCAAAGTCATTTGAAATCTGTATTAGGAACCATGCAGCTATGAGTAAATAATTGATTAAAGCATAAAATATTAAAAGTAATGATTTTACATAGAAAATTATTTAAAGGTTTTTTTTCTGGTAAGATTTTGGCCATTGCTTCTCCCAGGAGGCAGTTTGTTTTTATTTATTTTACTTAAAAATATTCTTGAGAATTTCATAAGTGTATACAATGAAATATGAAAATATCCATTCCCCATTTCATCAGCCATTCCAAATCCCCAGGTTCTCCCCCTAATTATCCCTCTCCCTACAAACTTTATTATCTTATAAAACCTTAAAATCAATAAAAACATCACACACCAAAACTATCCAGATCCAAAGTCTATAGAGCTGGATGAACTATACAGCCAGAATAGGCATTCAGAACCTATTCTGGAACTTCAAGGTAAACTCAACACCTTCAATAGTGAATACAATCCATGCACCATCCCTCACCAAAACCAAAAACTGCTGTGCTCTCAAGGTGTGTCAAGTTCTGCAGTGACATGCTTTAATTTTAAATAGGAGTGTACAACTCTATCATATTTCTTCAGTGTATAAATATATTCCTAGAAAAATTTAAACTTAAATGTCTTATCTGTGCATTTATGTTCTAGAAATGCTTAGGAATTTCAAAGCTCTCTGGTTGACAAAAAACGGGGGGGGGGGGATATATAATACAGGACTAGCCAAAGTTTCATGATTAATCTTATTCATTCATCAGTTCATTCATTCATTATTCATTCATTCATTCAGTAACTGCATATGAGCCAACTCTTTCTTCACTTTGGCAGTCCAAATGAGAACCTATTTAGCTTCATCTCTGGCCGTCCCTCCCCTCAATGCTGTTTCTACATCTTTTCTGATGTTGGTGCCTTCACACCATTTTCTCTGGTTACTTACCTGGGGGCAACCACAAAGACTCCTTTTTTCAAATAGAACTTTGGTCTTCTCTCTTCTCAGGTGGGAACCATCTCTTGTTCAGTCATCTTCACTAAGTTGTAACCATGCCTCTGTACTGGCCTTCCTCAGGCTCAAGTTATGCTGCCTCCCAATACATCTCCCCACTGTGGTCTCTGAGCCTTATGGTGTTCTTCCTGGTTTCTGTCTTCTCTGAGAAGAACAGAGAAACTCATGCCTACATGGGCATTCTGTAAACACTTCTTGGCATGAGTTCACTTCTTACAGCAGATATAGAACACAGAAACAAAAGACTATATTCACAACTCAGGCTGTGGGGCTTAGGGAGCTCAGAGGCCATTGATTCCAGAAAGAAGTTGTCATCAGCTAGACAGATCAAAAGCTGGATGATGCAATGAATCTCAGGAGATGAATGTGGGAGGGAGGAGCCAGGGAAGGCAGAACAGGAGAGAACTGAGATGACTGCCCCTTTCTTCTGCTTGATCTGGACCTCTCTGCTTGGTTGTGCTCAGGGTTCTGAGAAACATGCAACTTGGGACCAATGCTTTTCTGGGGACAGTAGGGGAAGCAAGAAGCCTTTAAAGAAGAGTCCTAATCCTAAATGGAGGATGACTTCCTTGACTATGTTTCTTAGGAAGGGTCAAGGAAGTGCCCTGTCATCCTACCACTGATGTTCCATTCTACTGCAATATCCAGTGTCCGTCTTTGTTCCTCTCACACACTGGGGCATCTGGAACTGTCCACATTGAGTTTCCACTCACCCATCCCAGTGTGGGGAGCAGAGAGGTGAGAGATGGGAGTGAAGGCAGCAGTAATTCCTTGTCCAAAAACTTCCTTGTCCGAAGTGATGTTGCATCTGGCTGAGTGCTGTGGAGATGGACTATGTCTCACAAAGCTGTCTCACTTTTCCTGTGGTGCCAGCAGAATCATCAGTCACTACTTTTGTAGATCTCCTGTGGAAAAGGAAATGGAAGCTCAGGAGGTCTGCCATACCTGCAACTCCAGTAGTTAGGGTGGGAACTGAGGCAGGAGTATGAGGACTTAAGGACCAACTTGGGCTATCTATCAGTCTAGCCAGCCTGCCTACCTATGTAAGAAAAAGAACAAAGAGAGAAATCTGTGGTTGGTATGTAAAGTGAATTTTAAAAAATAAATAAACAAAAAAGAAAGAAAAAGAACAAAAACCAGGAAAGATTAGAGGTGGGATAGGGGCTGGAGACCAGTAGCCAAAGTCCTTCAAATGGAAGTACTACATCTTAGAGTCCTGCCTCCCAGCAAGGTTTGAGGTGAAGTTCACAATCACAGGTTATGTATTCTACAAATAACTATAAGCATGAACTGGAAATTCTGCATGCAAGAAACCATAGGAGATAGGAGAGTCTATTAAACTGATTTGATTAGTTAATCTAAGTACTGAAACATCACAATGTGCTTCATAAATATGTGTACTATTACATGTTAATCAGAAAAATTAAAAATGTCTGAGGAGGTAGAAATGATAACTAGACATTCATTGTTGAATTATGGCAGGAGATTTGTATGATTGCAACAACAATATTAAATGGTTGAAGACTGTTACTGACTGTTCAAACTGAGGCTCCTGTGAGATGCAGTGGACCACTCAGGTCTAGAGGAGAGACTTGTAAAGCCACTGAGATGAGCTGGAAAATTCTAGACAGATATAGGATGAGTACACAACTGTCTAGATCCTTGGGACTAGGAATATTCCAGAAGAAAGAACTGACATGACACCCACCAATAATCATTCTATTCTATTATGCACACATTTCAGAATGCCTTATCCAGAGTCCCATGGGAAGCAATTCCGAACTTCAGGCATTTCATTAGAGTCTCTATTCTCAAAGCTGTCAAGGTCAACACTTTACCCATTTCCTATGATACAACTGTTTTACAAACAGTTTTAATGCAATTTATTTTCTTTGTTGCTCTGCATTTCCCCCTGGAATTCCTCACACTCTTCTCTGTTTTGTGTTGTTTTAACTTGAATAGGAAGTTTAAGTCAATGGCAAACTGCTCTGGGCTTTAAAAGATACCATGTCGCATATTCATGGCTATGGTTTCTATGTGAGAACTTGACTGCTTCCCCAATTCTGCTGTGCTTCACCTATTCAAGTGGCCTCCCACACCCACCAGTGTATTTGGCCATCACTACTCTGCCCATCATTTCTACACTTCTAGAAAGTTAAACAAAGGATGCTTTGCCTTGTGTGGCCTTTTCAGGGTGACTTCTCTCACTTGACAATATGCACTTGAGAGTCATCTGTAGTTTGAAGTGGTAAATAGCTCATTCCATTTTAGCCAGGCATGGCATTCCATTGGCTGATACTTCATGGTTTACCCAGGCTTGTTTTTACTAAAAATTAAATTCACAGGAAATGAATCTCTCCACTAGAACTGGATTCCATGAAGCAACAGCACCTTTCCAGGTCCGAATGAATGCTATTTGCTCTGGTACTGTCAGTTAAGAGGTGAATGTGATGTTCTCAAGCTGTCATAAGCCAAACAACCACCCACTTGGGGTTGCTTCTGGACCCTATTTATTCTGGTTCTCCTTTATTCTTTCACCAACACCACAAATCAGATGAAACTATCAAATAAAGTTTTCATGTTAGTTGGTGTGCAGCTGGCTTTCTCTGCAAAAATATCTGAGGTATCCTGTGCCCCAGGCAATGAAATCCTCTATCAAGTACAGAATTACTTCACTACTGTAGAATTCACTCCTTACCCTCCACCAATACACTGCAAAGGCGATCACAGGGACTGCACTGAATCTTTGCAATCATTTGAAGAAAAAAAAAGTGACAGCCTTGGGGTCATCCTCATGATGGTCATACTTAGGTATCATTTAATCATTTTAATCACATCTCATGCATTTTTACTAGACTCTTTTTTTTTTTAGGTTTTTTTTAATATTTATGACTCAGTTCCTTGTACATTTGAAGTTGTGAACAGATTTATTTGTTTTAACATATGAACATGTACATTCATATGTGTCCTTTTAAATACGATTTGAGGCCTACTCTACCATCTAGTACCCACAAACATGCAATGAGTCACAATAAACACATGGATACTCAACATGAGAGTTTGCCCTCTTAGGCCACTTTCGGTTGCCCAGCCTAGAATGTTCTGATGTCATATTCACCTCAAAAGTTTTCTTTTCATGACTAAATAGGAAGCCGGCCAACAGTCATGTTTATTGTTTGATATTTATTTAACTTTTTAATGCTAGCTATCATCATGGTGTCTAAGAAAAAGCTCTTGAGCATTTTTTTAAAGCAAATAAATGAGTCACTTGAGCAGATGAAAAATGAATGCCCTGAAATAGTGCACTTATCCTAACTGTGGAAATAAAGATAAATTAGAGAAGTTGATTTTGGGGTTCAAGGCTTCAAAATTTCATGGAGACAAAAGCCTTTGAATCTATGGAATACATCCACCAGTTTTCCAAAAGCTTAATTATAAAATGGAGACCTAAACACACGAGCAAGAAAATTGTGTGGTTGTTTGGTGCTTCTCTGATCATTTTCCAAGTTCTCTTGTGATCTCACACTCTCTTTTGTAATACTGAGAGTCTCTGTTTGTCTGTCTGTCTATCTGTGTTTGTGCATCTGTGTGGGTGTATGTGTGTAATTTGAACATTGACGCATCCTGACAGCCTTCTTAAGTTTGCCTAGTTTTCTCTCAGGTTTCCAAAACTATTTTATCATGAGTCACTTGCAATGTCCAGGACATTCTGTTTAGTTAACAGTGAAAATTAATTTTGTAATTATACAAATTTTAAATTAATTTCATGGATAACTAAAGTATAAAATCACCCAACACTGAGCATGTGGAAATGATTGCCATAAATGTGTTGATGATTTATTGATGCCCTTCCTTATATGTTTATGTTGCTCTTTGTAATACCTTTTTTAAAAGTTTGTACTTAATTACATCTTTTATGGCAATAAATGGAGTACTACTCAGTAGAGTAAAACAATGACATCATGAGGTTTGCAGGCAAATGGATGGGTCTAGAAAAAAATCATCCTGAGTTAGGTAACCCAGATTCAGAAAGACAAACACAGTATGTACTCACTCATAGGAGGATACTAGATGTAAAACAAAGATGACTAGGCTGCTACTCACAACTCCAGGGAGGCTACCTAGAAAATAGGACCCTAAGAAAGACACAGGGATCACCCAATGACAGAGAAATGGATGAGATCTACATGAACAACCTGGACAACAGTGGGAATAATGAAGGGCAAGGTTCAAGGGAAAGTTAGGGGAGCAGGAGATCGCAGCTGGATCAAGAACAGAGGGAGAACAAGGAATAACAGACCATGATAAATGAAGACCACATGCTACTCACAACTCCATTGTGTATATGTACCACATTTTCTTTATCCATTCTTCAGTTGAAGGGCATCTAGGTTGTTTCTGGGTCCTGGCTATTACAAACAATGCTGCTATGAACATAGCTGAGCAAATGCCCTTGTGGTATGATTGAGCATTCCTTGGGTATATGTCCAAGAGTGGTATAGCTGGGTCTTGAGGGAGATGAATTCCCAATTTTCTAAGGAAGCGCCATATTGATTTCCAAAGTGGGTGTACAAGCTTGCATTTCTACCAGCAGTGGAGGAGAGTTCCCCTTGCTCCACATCCTCTCCAGCATAAGCTGTTTTCAGTGTTTTTGATCTTAGCCATTCTGACAGGTGTAAGGTGGTATCTCAGAGTCGTTTTGATTTGCATTTCCCAGATAATTAGGGATGTTAAGCAATTCCTTAAATGTCTTTCAGCCATTTGAACTTCCTCTGTTGAGAGTTCTCTGTTTAGTTCTATAGCCCATTTCTTAATTGGACTGTTGGGCATTTTTATGTCTAATTTCTGGAGTTCTTTATATATTCTGGATATCAGCCCTCTGTCAGATGTGGGGTTGGTGAAGACAGATCATAGAAAAACATTTTCCCAACTTAAAGAAGGAAATGCCTATGAAGATACAACCTTTCTCATAAACTAAAGTAGATTCAAAATTGTATCTATAATATCAATTCTTAAAATCAAGGAATAAGATTTCTTCCTAAACAAGGAAAACAAAATGGCCAAGGGGAATGAATGAACAGAAAGAGAGATGGATTGTTTTGACTTCTAGGTGACAAGTGGTATGGGTCAGTTTAGTCTTAGATATGAAACAAAACAATCACAATCAAATATAAAATATACACGAAAGTGTATTAAATGACAAATGTTCTTTAAATTTTAAGCTACCCCGAGTGTTCAGTGGGCTCCCCATTAGAAAGTTTAGGCCAGCTCTTTTTCTTCACACCAAATATAAGGAATCAAGTCTGATGGAGCCTATTTCTTTACCTTTGTTACTTCTAAGCCTTCTAATACCAGAGAACTACATGTATACACACAAATACACATATGTATATATTCATTTACATAGATATGTGTGCATATATGTTTTATGTTTTAAGTGCCTATGTACAAATGTATGTTTATATGTGTGTACATGAATGTATATGTGAGTGTACATATATAAGTCTCTATTAATTAGGTTGGATGCTGGCAAGCTCCAGATTTATTATATTACTGGTAAAAAGTAAGGCATTTCTGCTGTGGAATAGTTTTGATTAACTGTGAAGGAGGACAGTGCTTACAACACATGCTGTTTGGGGAAGAGATACTGTCATTGAGTTGTCATAGATTATGGCACAGGGTTGAAATCACAAAAATTATGTCACCTGGCCCTCTCCTCATGACAGTTGGATCCAGTTCTAAATTATCTACTGATTGTGTCCTTTTTGTGTGTTTTATTAGAATTTACTCTATAAGAAATTCCCTTTTTAGTAGTAGATCCTTCCTTTGATGTCACACTGGCCACCAGCCCAAGCAACCTCACATTGGACTTCCTTAGGTTTCTCTCCCCTGATGTCATCCATACCCCAGAGCTTTGCTATTATGACTAACTTAGACTTTCTACTCTAAGTCCTAGCATGCCAGAATGCACAAAAGAAGCCATATTATTTTCTCTTTGGCCTGAAAGTACACAACTTGAGAAAATGGGTTGGACTCTGAAGTTTCTGATAGAAAATTCCATTGAGCAGAGGTCAGGATTGTACCCACCTTGTAGCTCATGTCATTGCCAAAAGTATTATTCACCTCATTTTTGGTTCCAAAGGCATTCAAACATAGGATAGAAGGAGTCTGAACAAGTTTGAACTCCACGGGTTGGGCAATGTTGAAGCATGTTCTTTCACAAAAGCTAAGTTAATATTTTCTTGCTCAGAAGGAAAGAAAAAAGAAAGAAAACAGCAAAAAGCAAACAAACAATCCCCTGATCAAAAATACCAACATCGACTCAGCTTTCTGATGATCATAATTAGAGTGAATTGGCACATGAACACAGTATCACCAGGCATGCTCTCACCTTTGTGTGAAACATTAAAGTTTCTGGAGTCATGGCATTATTCATGCCCCATACAATTCCATAAGCATGTTACAAGCTTATGGAGCATCAAGAGGGTTGCAGTTGAGACTTTCAATGCTAGTCTGACCTGTAACCACTGCTGGATTAAATTGTGGGTTTGGCCTGTTAACTGTGTTTTAGAAATGCTCTGTAAAATTATACCATGGTTTCTGAGGAGCATTAGAGGCCCTTTGATACAGGAGAGAGAGAGCGAGAGCGAGAAGGGGGAGGGAGATATGTCTACAGCCATGGGGTTTCTTCTCAATACTTGCTGGAAAAGCCTTTTCATTCGTATGCTCCACTTTCTACAGAGAACACTGTTGTCCACTGTCACTTCCAAAAGGAGGCTTTGGGGACAATGTGGAGTCTTTTCTTGTCTGTGAAAGTTCTTGGAACATAACGAGAGAGTGTCCCTCAGTCCAAAACCATGAGTGTGTCTGGCATGGAGCAGAAATTGTCACAAACCTGCTGAAAGCATGAGGCAACAAGTCAAGTGTTATTTTGCAGCTCATTGAAAAGGCGTTTACACATAATACACCTATCTAGCCCTAACTGACACTTCTACTTACTCCTGCCAGTCCCTTACATTATAAGTCAGGTTCTTAATGCATCAGGTGGATGCCATGAATGTGCTGTGTTTAAAAGTGATGCATATGAGAGCAATGGCTGAGTTAACTAACTCACTTTTGCCACATGATCATATGTGCACAGATCCAAACACCATGTTGTATGCTGTGTGTGTATGTTTATATGAATTAAGCCTTAATAAGGTTGAAGAATTTTGTTGTATTTGGGCCAAAAAATAGTTACAGAGAACACACACACACACACACACACACACACACACACACACACATATATATATATATATATCCTGAAATTCTATTATACTAAGCAATACTGTGCTTGTTTATTTCAATTATGTGATTATTTCTCATTGTTTTTAATAGACAATAATGACTTTATATTTTATTTTGTGGGTTAATGAATTTACTTGGAAATTGTCTGCTAGAATGTGTGCATCTAATTTTCTTAATAAAATTTGTTCTGTAATGATAACAATAGAATATAATTTTTGAATATAGTTTGTTCTGTAATAATCACACTGCTGCTATTGTGAATCATACATTGGATATACTTTGTATTGTGGAGCATACATTGTTATACTTTGGGTAAGACAATGGAAAAAAATGTGTAACTGTTAAGAAGACATTTTTCTGTCCACAGAAAACTGCTATTAATTAACCTCTCTGTATTTGGTCCTGTCCTCTATGTTCAGCTCTTTTATTTTTCTGTCAGCTTGTCTAACTTCATATGATGGTTTTTGTTTCATCTTATTATGTTTTGGTGTTGTTATCTCTTAGGGGAGGGGAAATTGTATTCAGATTATATTGTATGAGAAAAAAATCTATGTTTAATTAAAAAGGGGGAAAGCGAATCCCACCTTGACACAGCAGAGCCACTGAAGGAACTCCTCAGGTGGCCACAGGTGGCAGTGTGGGGCTATGTCTCTGACTCACACTCCCCTGTTTACAACAATGGCAGATGATTTGGGAACCATCAGTGGAACTACCCAGTCTAAACAATAAACAGGGAAATTCGGATTCAGGGACTTAGACTAACACCCACAGGATGAGAACTTTGGAAGGAAGGGGAGAGAGGAGGCAGGACAGGAAGTATAGAAATAAAATCAAAAGGTTTCCAGTGAGGTAAAACCCAGCAGATTCAAAGGTGGAAGAATCTCTTTCAGGATAAACACCAACCAACCAAGCTAAGACACAGCACAATTAAAGGTCTGAAAACTAAGACCAATGGAAAACACTTGCAGGTGTTCATCTAGAAAGGACAGCTAACCTTTAGGACACTAATTGTATGAAAGTGGATTTCTTTCTTCTGAAACCATGGGGGACAGCAGAAATTGACCCAATCTTTACAAAACACAGAAAGAAATGGAGGGTTGACTATGAGTTTCAGTTTCTAGAAACTCCTAGGCAGTGGTGAAGAATAACTAATATTCTTAGATAAAGAAAAACAAGGTCACATGCTAGCAAATTATCTCTAAGGAATGGTTAACTGAAGGGGCGCAAAATGGCTCAGTGGACAAAGGTACTTTTCACCAAACCTGATGGTCTGAGTTTGATCACCAGAACTCACATGGTGGAAGAAAGAACCAACTCTCATAAGTTTTTCTCTGACCTTCATACACACCGTACAATACATGTGTGCAAGAGTGCATATATGTGTGTGCACATACACACACAAATGAACACATACTAAAAATAATGAATTTTTTAAAAAGGACCAAGTGAATTTCTCTAGCTCCAGAAAAAAAGAAGATTTTGAGAATCCTGCATGGTGTGTGTGTGTGTGTGTGTGTGTGTGTGTGTGTGTGTGTGTGTGTGTGTTGGGGAACAGAAACAATCCAATATGTAAAATGTGATGAATATAAGAAACAAAACTAATTTACATAAATTCCTTAAATCATACTAGATGACTGAAGGGAAAAGTACAAGGCCTCTTCTGGGATATTTGTCCACAGGAAAAAAAATGCTTTATTTTATGTATATGAGGGGGGGATAAAACCTCAGTGAAAGAAAGTTCCCTCGGGTAATGTTATGAAAATATAATAAAGAATGACCACTAATAAACTCTTCAAAGTGCTATACTCAGCACATTATAAATTAGTTAAAATAGAAATCTGATATATGGACAAAACTCCAAGAGGAAAGCAAGGAAAGGAGAAAGGAATGAAAAACTGAGAAATGGATGAGAAGCAAATGATTTAGTAACAATTTGTGCTCTTGTACATTGATTTGACATGTGTTTGTGATCCCATCTTAATGACACAAGGCACAATGTTAATGTTGAGATAGAATTAGACCACTGTTTATCTATTTTCTGATGCTGTATGTCACACAATTTACCATCCTATATTATCCCAGTAGAATTCATGAAACACAAACAAAAATGTCTAGATAGGCCTCGAGTAATCAGTAATTAAATGTATAGTATTGACCAAAGAGGAAAGTGACAGTTAAACTACTAAAATCAGTGAACAGAGTTTTAAAAATGAAGGCATGTATATTATATTTTTCAAAAGAAATAGCTTTAAATGGCTAAATTAGGAAAGAAAGCTAAAATTTGTGGTCTAAATTCCTTCTTTAAAATGAAAAAAATGAAGTAACAAATCTCAAAATAAGTAGAAGAAATGAATAGTCATTAAAAGTAGAAAAATAATACAAGGAAAACAATCTCTCATTGCCTAATCAGAACTTATGTGAATTTGCTATGTATATCTTACTCGGTAGAAGAAAAGTAATATAATTCAACAATAGAATTGAGACATTTTTCTTTGATAAGAATAACAAAATGAACAAAACGGATGTACTTATAGGCAGGTGAATGGAGACTAAGGGGACATAAATCATTTCTGTAGAGAGTGAAAAAGGAGACATAACAACAGACCATATGACCTTGAAATTATGTTATTACTACTAATCATGTGAGAATTACTATATTATTGTGAAAGTCAATCAGTGTAACAACTTAAATGGAATGCACACACATTTTTGAAAGGTTCAATTTTCCAAGAAAAATATGTGAAATCTGAGTAGTTCTGTATCTGTTCATGAAATCAAATATCTTCTGCAGTGCTGTCTCACAAATCCTGATACAGTCTGAGCAGTCTCAGCCAAGAATTCTATCCACCGTTTAAGAAAGAATAAACACTATCACACACAAACTTTGAAAACAGAAAAGGAGTACTGTGCAGCTAAGTTTCAAATGGTTAGTGTTATTTGATGGCAAAGGCACACATGAGCCCATGGTTTTAAAACATATTTCTAACTATAGTCCTGTGTAGTTGGGCCCAAAATCCTTTAAAATATAATCAACAGAATCCAGCAATCCATAAAACTATAACACATCATGGTCAAAAAGGATCAACTTAGAAGTATGGGCATAGGTGTTGAAATGTTAGAACAATTAATGGGTCTTTTCTATGAGGATCCATGGGATATAAAGAGACTCACACACTATTCCATCTTGTCCCACAGCTTGCATAGCTGCAGTGCAATAACACAGCCAGGAATATGGCACTGGTGTAATTCATAAGTAGTTCTTACTATAATTGTTGATAAAATTTCTATCTTTAGCCTTAGAAATTAGCAGCAGAGTCAGAGTAACTATTTCTTCCCTTTCTGAATTTTGGTGTGAAAAATGTATAAAAATGTTTGGATGAAAATCAGTTGGTGTCATATCCAGGGACATTCAAGAAGTTACTAGGAATTTTACATTACGGCTCTTCATGGTGTCATATTTCAATTTGTTAAAGAATGGGAATGTAACCCACCTTTTCATAATCTATCACTTTGTTTCCACAATAGTAAATAAAGTCATCTACTAAACAGAGACGTTTCTATTCCTGGCTTGTCTCTTCTGTCCCTAGTATGGCAATTGACATTTTTGCACATGCATTGGTCACCTTCGTGGCAGTGTGTTATTCTTCATACAGAGCTACAAAAATTCCTTTTTAACGCACTGTCCAGCTCAACAAAAACCTGGAGATGATCCTAGAGACAGAGATAGGCACTTATTTATGGTTTTTTTAAATTAAGTTCTCATGGGAAGGCTGAGAGTCAAAAGCAAGATCATAAAAATGAACTTAGCCCTTTTAAAAAGCAGATAACTCTCTCAGATAAGATCTTCAATGTCTGTGCCTTCACTTTAAACTCAAGTTGAACTGTGCCTGACCCCCAGGAGGCTTGTTCCCCACCCTGCCAGGCTTTCAAGTCTCTGTCCTCTTACTTCCTGGTAAGAACCAATATGTTAACATGTCAGCATCTCTCTATCTTAAAACTGTATTCTTCACTGTCTCTTAAGCCTGTTACAAACACAAATAGGTCAGAAGTCCTAACACAGAGATGATTTCCATCAATATTTTCTAAGGTTTCACCTGATATGCCACTCACTGAGTTTAAAACTTTGTAAGCTGAATATCTTTGAATGTTTATAGAAAAGGGATAAACCTTGGTGATGTCATCTTGCTATTAGTGAACAAGATACTTAAGACAATTGGTATACCTGCATATGACACATGGGACTTTGGTAATACAGCCTCAACCTGTCCCTCCTGCCGCATCTTGAGCAGCTCCTCCACCTCACTGTAATAGTATCAACTACACGAGTCTCTAAATATTAGTGTTTTCTCAGAAACTGGCTTTTCCTAGTTTCAACTACTTTAGACAAGTGTCAAGAAAAAACAGAAGGGTGTCAGTGTCTAGTCATAATCAAGAGAGGACATGATTGTGTAAGCCGGATGTATTGAGCATGGGAGAGTCAGCTCAACTTTCAGATCTTTCATTCTCACATCAAAAAGCTCCACGGAGCAAGCTGGCCTCATGACTTATCCAAGATGAGTCCTTCCCAGGATGTTTGTTAGCAATGTATGGGATTTCCTCAAAGAACTTCAGCATTGTACTTCTGAATCCTGAAGATTCCTAGGAGTGTTTGGGTAACAAGGAGTCAAGGGTCAATGCATGGAAGTCAAGACAGCATGACAACAGATGTCCACAGTGAAGACAAATATTCTGGGTGGATCCAGGGGAGAAAAGGCCCAAGGACTCTGCCCAATGAGGACTACATATTTGCTATTTAGGAACACAGGGAAATGAATTCCAGATTTTCATATTAGGTTTATCTGTGCACTATTTAGTGTCTTCTGGTCACCTTTGCTAGGTGTTAAACACCCACACTGTGTATTTCCCATCTCATGATGGAAAATTTTCCTTTCATTTGTAGTTACATTTCTGAAAAACAATTGATAATTCTAAAATATGACATCTGACTGGGATGCAATTTGTCCACCCTAAGTAGTAGTATATGGAATGAAATAAGTAGAGGGAGGTGGAGAAAAAGAAAAAGTGATATTACCCTTGAATGTATACCCATTGTTACTATTTCTCCTTTGTTTTCCAGTAGAAGTTAGATGATATGTGCAGTGTCTAGCTTCTGGCTCTGAAAAGTAGTCTTCAGACCATCAGCCCTTGGCCATCATTTAACTAACTCCAAATGCACAGACTTCAGCACAAACATCCAATACAAAATATCTCAATATCTCTGCCAAAATTTAGAAACTTCATGTTAGTGGATCCCAACAAAGATGTCCTTGAAGAACATCCAGACAGAGAATTCAACAGAAAGAATATAACTACATTCAATCAATTCACAGGAGACACAAATACACTCCAAGAAAATACAAACTAGATGAATAAAAAAGAAGGCCAATAGAAGATTTAAAAAAAGAAAACTGAGTTCAGTCAGTAGAATTATTGAAGAAAAACCAAAATGAAAGGATGCTAGAAGTGGAAAACTCAAGTCTAATCAGAACCTCAGTGGGAAGCCTCCCTAATAGTGTATGAGAAAAAGAGTATCTGGGCTGGAAGACAAAGGGACCCCTCATTTACTGCTGGTGGCTTTGCAAACTGGTGCAGCCACTCTGGAAATCAGTGTGGAGAATCCTCAAAAGCCTACCATATGACCCAGCTATTCCCCTCATTGGCATATGCTTAAAGAACTCAATATCCTATGCCACAAGACACTTGCTCTGCCATGTTCACTGATGCTCTCTTCACAATTACTAGTAAATGGAAACAACCTAAATGTCTTTCAACAGATGAATGGATAATAAAAACATGGTCCATGTACACTAAGAGTACTGCTCCATTCCTGATGGTGGCATAGAGGGGTTTGGCTATGTCAGAAAATCCCATTATCCATAGCCACAAATATTTAGCCACCATCAGAAATTCTTGTACCTGTATTTTAGATGTGTGAGTGGGGAGATGCAGAATGATTGAAATATGGTGATGGGAAAGTATCTGCCTTCCTTCCTCTAGGTTGTAGCCTAGGTATGTGACCTAAGGGATGCACAGCTGAGCCTTTTTGGCTGAGACTTTGTACCTCAGGGTTTCAAACATTAAAAGACCTTCCATTGCCTGTCTACATTCCCCTCAGTAGAATATAGCTGTGAGGAGGTCATCTACATTCTGGGGCAGGAGTCTTTATAGATATTTATGCCTAACCTCCAATAGGTCTACACTCAGGGCTTCATCAAGTGATGTTGGAGAGTTTTTGAATCCTTGCAACAACCAAGTGCTTGTTAGTTGACTGGTATATAAACCCTCTGGGTTGGTCCATTCAAAGATAAATGTGTTGTCTGACCAGGGCCATCAGGAGGCAGAGGGAAGAATCTTTTATATCCATGACTATATAGATCTTCCTTGGGGGTGGGGGTGGCAACAAGCTTAGGAGGATGTAAGGGTTCAGTATTATAGGATGAATGGTTTCCACCTGTTTGACGACTTCCCTTTAAATCCTGTACTGGGAGCAGGGGAGTGTTCTGTGGGAAATGGCTGGGAACAAGTATTCCTGCCTCCCTCGATTGGTTGATGTGTTTGATGATTCCATGCTAGGCCTCCTGGTTCATGGGGTATTGTTTCATCCATACCAGTGTTGCAGAATTTAATAACTGAACTATAATGGGAGGCTGGTAGCTGCTAAGCTTGATGGGTTCCTCTCAGCCCAAACATCAGAGCACCTTGCTTTGAATTACTACAGGTAGCCTGAGGGCTGCTCTTTCTTCCTTGTGGTAGAGTCCTCATGTAAGTAGTAGTAGACAGATGACCAGAATATTTGTAGAGATTTTGCTCAGAGGAGATGGTGTGATATTGTGACAGGGCAAGAGAGTGCAGAGGTTCCTCCAACTGGTATTCTTGTTGAGACTCTTTCATTTTGTATTCTTGTAATAATCTAGGTTAAACTAATATTTGATCTCCTTGACCAGATATCAGGATACCCCAGCTAACTATTTAAGTTATGTTAAGCTGCCTTCTTATGAAGAATCCCCCCTCTAGCTAACTACTTAATTTTTGCTTTCATTAAACTACCTACTTGTGCAGAATCTCCCCCTCAAGCTAACTGCTTATCTTGGCTTCTGTTAAACTGCTTGCCTACAAAAAAGCAAAACAAAACAAAACAAAACCCAACAACAGCAGCAACAACAACCACCTCCCCATGCTACTGTCAAGCAGGATACATTTTTATTTTTTGCCTTTAAAAACCCTTTACTCTAAGTGTGCAATGCTACACTTGGGTCCAGAATACCTGGATGTTGTCTTGCCCAGCTGAAATAAAGACTTTCAATTGGATATAAATTGTCTCAATGGTCATTTCAGATGAAGTCCCTGTAAAACTTCAGAAGCCCCGTGAGCTTCTCCAGAGAATAGACTCTGACACTCAGAGGCCTTGGGACACCAAGGAGTGGGGAAGAATAGGTCAGCTGGAGAGGACTCTTAGAAAGTACACATCTAAAGATGTTCCAGAGCTCAGAGATCATTGTGAGTGTGTATGTAAGATTATAAGATCTAGGAGTGGGTATCTGGAGTAAAATAGTATCTGCTAGACATGACAGCACTCCTGCACACATGGACAGCAGTCTCTGAGGCTAAATGCACAAAACATGAAAAATATTAAGCCAGTAAAAGTCATAGCATAGATATGGAAGGAGCTCATTAAGTTCCACCACATAGCTGAAGCATAATTGGCAATTCATGACTGCTGGGGGGGAAAGAGACTTAGTTTTCCATAGGGATTGGGTCCCTGGGAGACTACCAGTGAATTGTTCTATACCTATGCACACTAGAGTAGAGTCAGTATGTTTAAATAGAGAGCACATGAAGTTGGAAAGTTTCAATGGTGAGGGTATATAGGAAAAGGTGAGAAAGGGGATGAATTTGATCAAAAACCATTATATGCCAATATGAAATTCTCAATGATTTAAAAAAAGAATTACACATACTAAACAAAACTGCCTAGATTGAGAAAAATGTAAAACTAAAGTCAAACTATATAAAAAAGAAAAGATGTAAAGAAGCATACTAGACCACTTCAAAGAATGTGATTAATTCATATTCTTTGCCCACTAATGTGCTGATTCCCAAACAACAGTGGAACATGAATGGTCTTCTATGTAGTCCTAAGACCTCAAAATTTTTTTCTTCCTTCACTGTCTTTGCTACTACAATACAGAACAAGGCCATTACCACAAATACCTACACTAAAGATTAACTTAGGTTAAAAAAAAAAAAAAAAAACTAAATGAGGCAACAAATATGTCATAATAAACTCTGTGGCTTCTATGAGAAGTAGAGCTGCTTCATTGTTGTTGTAGATGGGTCCCAAAATATCCCACCATATTTGCTTGCCTAGATCATTCCCAAACCTTTCCTCAGTACAAGTATGTGTATTTATTGTGCTCTTCTCTTACCAGTAACCTTTCATTCCTTTTCTCTCTGTACACCTGCTTACCTTTCTGAAAAGGAAACAATGTTTAAATGTATTTCAGGGGTCCCTCACCTAAACACAAGTTCTTCGCCTTCTAATCTTGACTTGCCTTGTACTTTTTCTCAAGTTGGTTATTTGATCCATTGCGGATAAATTTCACTAGATACATAGCTATATCTACTGAAAACAATTTGAGAAAAGCAGTAATAAATTCATATGTTTTCTCTTGGTTTCCAACAGCTTTCACCACAATGGATTATATAGGAAATTGCTCAAAGTTGGAAAATGCAAGTATTTTGAGTATGGAAAAGAAAGAACTATGCAGGGAAGCCTGTAAGGACTTTGTAGATGGTGTGGCAATAAAAGGTTCAGAATCTGAATGTGGTTATCTTGGTCTTGGGAGATGATGTACTTGTTGGCCAAACCCTACCTTTCTTGGTTGTCTAATGAGACAAGAATGTAGAGCACCACTGTGGAGCAATCACAAGTCTCATTTTCAAATCACTTCCTTATCCACAATTAATCCTTTGTCACAGCCTTCTTTGGTTTAACAAACATTGGCACATTCATCATCACACACCTTAGGAAATGACAAAAGCATTTAGAACTGGCTTCATAGCTGCTAGCTTTGTGTATTACATTCCTTTTATCATTATGTGTTTATTTTTTCCTCTAGATGAATTATGAGATCACTGACTGTGTATCATTGTGTCAGATGTAGCTGTGTTTTCAATAATCTCTTGAAATATTTTAATTAATTCCATCAATAGAATGTAAATAATGTCTATTGGTATTGTGCAACAGAGGGAAAAGAGTGTCTCTGTTTGTGACTTCTAAGAAAAGTCAACTACATAAAGCCATTAAACTCAGTTGTATGTTTACAGAGAAAACATGAGAAAGAGGTGGAAATAGAATACAAAACATATATAAGTAAATACATAAGCAAAATCCTTGAGAAAAAATTTAAGTATGGAAAGCTTAAATAGGTAAAATACTCTTCAATGAAATAGTAGGGATTTAGTAATGAGACACAGTATATATCAATGATAAACCAGCCTGCCTCCATCTTAGACTTGAAAGTCATCTTATAGTAAAGACAAACTAGTTTCATTCCTGTTTAAGATTAAATCTCTGTTTCTCAAGGATTGGGCTATGCCCCACCCATAGCCTTAACTACAAATGGTTCTGGATTGCTATTCCAGGAAATGGCAACCATGCCTTTGTTTCCAAAGGTTATTATGACCACCTGTTGTTATGACTACCTTATTATGACTACCTTGCTATGCTGCTCCTGTAATCATGCCTATTTGCCTGCCAAATGCCACATTTGGAAACCCCCTACTCCTGAGCTATAAAAACCCTTACCTTGACCACCATGTCCAGTGCTGACATCTTCAACCTCAACTTAGGGGAAGACAACCTGTATACATGAATAAAAAATCTTGCTTTGGATGCTTTAATTAATTTGGCCATGATTATTTGGGTTGGTGTCTTTTTCCTCACATCAATGCAAAACACAACAACACTCACCCCAACAAAACCAGAACCAGCTTATTTTGGAGCCAAATATGAGTGACCTGGGAATACAAATGACTCTTATCCTTTTGGATGGTGAAAACTAAGATTCTGTTAATACATTCCAAAATGTTTTATCTGCCAGTCAAGGGATATTTTTTTCTGATACAGAGAGGGGCAAAGAATTACTTTTTAATGGGCTACAGATAGCCCAAGAGAATTGTAATTAGGCTTTGAACCTGCAACACGCCAACCTCACCACATTACTGACATTCTAATCAGTTAATTGACCTATGCAGATTTAGTTTCTTTTCAAGAGTTCTTATTTATATTTATCATGTTCTAGTCATTTGGCTTGTAAATGAAGGAAACAGTACAAGAAAGACAAAGAGAATTGCAATATTGTTTAGCTAGTGTATAATGAACTACACACAACACACTGTGCTCATCAAAGCAGAGCTGCCAAGATTTATACCTTGCCCATAAAGAGTTGTCAAAACTGTGGCAGCATGATTCAGTCACATGTTTCTCTCGCAATGGAAATGTAGCCAGGAGTCCATATAGAAAGTTCTCCATCTAAAGGGAAGCAATTCCCTTAGAACTGTCTAACCACAGAAACTGTAACTGAGACAGGTTGATGACAGTCATTCATAGTACTCTTGCTCTCTGCCATGTTGCTCTGGCCAGTTTTTATCAACTTGATACAAACTTGAACTGAGGAATTGTCTCCTTCAGAGTGGCCTACATGCAAGTCTGAGGGGCATCTTCATCATTAATTGATTGGTGCAGGAAGACTCAGCTCACTGTGGGTGTTGCCACTTCTGGGCTGGTAGTCCTGGACTGTATACAGAAGCAGGATGAACAAGCCACGAGGAGCAAACCAGCAAGCAGCACTCCTCCATCACCTCTGCTTCAGTTCCTGCCTCCAGGTTCCTGCCTCCAGCTCCTGTACCAGCTCCCCTCAGTGATGAATCCAGAAGTGAAAAATGGAAGAAACCCTTTGCACTCTCACATTGCTTTTGGTTGCTGTTTTATCACAATAACCAAAACCAAAAACAAACAACAACAGCAAAAACAAAAAATCAAGCTGAAACACAGGTCTAGGGACCACACTGAGAGTTTCCTCTAATCGCACATGCTCTCTCAGAACTCATCTCTATACAACTAGAAACAGCATCCATGCAGGATCATTTCTTCTAGGACTTGGGTTGATATTTTGAACCTGTTGCCTAGGTTATTACTAGAGAAATGAGTGTTGGAAGTAAGGACAATTCAGTTGAGTTGAGGAGGTGACTCAGGGGTGTTTAAACAGAAGTGAAGGTTTTCTGTACAACACTGGAACAAGTATTTGTTCTCTTCACTACTGAGGTATTTTTGAGGACTGCCCTTTGTGCCCTATGAATTTTGGAATTTCCCTTCTTTGTTGGTAGAAATTAGATTAGTACTATTTTGTCTAAATTCCAGAAATCATATCATCCTTCCAAATGGTTCTCTTTTTAGCCATGGTCTAGTCAATACTTAGGCTGACGGTTTGTGTAGGAGCTCCTGAATTCCTTCTCTGCACACCTGTCTTCTCTATGTACCCTGCTCTTTGAACCCTCTGAATTCCTTCCCCAACTTTTCCTTCAAAAGACCCAAGTTCCAACAGGTTAATTCTTTACGAATGGTGGCTTGGAAATTATCTGGAGGGAATTTACCTGCTGTTGTTCAAACTATTGAATATCACTGTTGTGTGTATTTTAGCAGAATTTTTGTTGTTGTCTTGGAAACAAATCAGGTATCTGTTGTTCCACTTTGGTCAGAAATGGACATTCTTGCCTGAAAGATTACAAGTCTCCCTGATGCCAGCTACACTTACTTCACATTCTGGACTTGTAAGCAATTATCAAAATCTTCATCTGTGTCTAGATTGTCTTGATACTCTGCAGTATAATCAGAATGCATCTACGGGCTAGATACAGTGATAAAATCACTTGTTTTTTTTTAATTTTACACATTAGCCATGGGTTCCTCTGTCCTCCCCCCTCCTGCTCCCACCCCCACCTTCTCCCCAGCCCCTCCCCTCCATTCCCATCTCCTCCAGGGCCAAGACTCCCCTGGGGATTCATTTAAACCTGGTGGATTCAGTACAGGCAGGTCCAGTCCCCTCCTGCCAGGCTGAGCAAAGTGTCCCTGTGTAAGCCCAAGGTTCCAAACAGCCAGCTCATGCACTAAGGACAGGTCTGGGTCCCACTGCCTGGGTGCCTCCCAAACAGTTCAAGCTATTCAATTGTTTCACTTATCCAGAGGGCCTGATCCAGCTGGTGGCTCCACAGCCTTTGGTTCATAATTCATGTTCTTTATCCATTCTTCAGTCGAAGGGCATCTAGGTTGTTTCCAGGTTCTGGCTATTGCAAACAAAGCTGATATGAACATAGCTGAGCAAATGCCCTTGTGGTATGATTGAGCATTCCTTGGGTATATGCCCAAGAGTGCTACAGCTGGGTCTTGGGGGAGATGGATTCCCAATTTTCTAAGAAATTCCATATTGATTTCCAAAGTGGCTACACAAGCTTGCATTCCCACCAGCAGTGGAGGAGAGTTCCCCTTGCTCCACATCCTGTCCAGAATAAGCTGTCTTCAGTGTTTTTGATCTTAGCCATTCTGACAGGTGTAAGGTGGTATCTCAGAGTCAGAGTCGTTTTGATTTGCATTTCCTGGATAATTAGGGATGTTGAGCAATTCCTTAAATGTCTTTCAGCCATTTGAACTTCCTCTGTTGAGAATTCTCTGTTTAGTTCTATAGCCCATTTCTCAATTGGACTGTTGGGCATTTTGATGTCTAATTTCTGGAGTTCTTTATATATTCTGGATATCAGCCCTCTGTCAGATGTGGGGTTGGTGAAGACCTTTTCCCATTCTGTAGGCTGTCCCTTTGTCTTGTTGACCATGTCCTTTGCTCTACAAAAGCTTTTCAGTTTCAACAGGTCCCATTGATTGATTGTTTCTCTCAGTGTCTGTGCTATTGGTGTTATATTTAGAAAGTGCTCTCTGGTGCCAATGCTTTCAAGACTACTTCCTACTTTCTCTTCTATCAGGTTTGGAGTAACTGGATTTAAGTTGAGGACTTTGATCCACTTGGACTTAAGTTTTGTGCATGGTGACAGATATGGATCTATTTGCAGCCTTCTACATGTTGACATCCAGTTATGCCAGCACCATTTGTTGAAGATGCTTTCTTTTTTTCCATTGTATATTTTTGGCTTCTTTGTCAAAAGTTATGTTCATAGGTGTGCGGGTTAATGTCAGGATCTTCAATTCAATTCCATTGGTCCACATGTCAGTTTTTATGCCAATTACAAGCTGTTTTCATTACGGTAGCTCTATAGTAGAGCTTGAGGTTGGGGATTGTGATGCCTCCAGAGGTTGTTTTATTGTACAGGATTCTTTTGGCTATCCTGGGTTTTTTGTTTTTCCATATGAAGTTGAGTATTATTCTTTCCAGATCTGTGAAGAATTGTGTTGGTAATTTGATGGGGATTGCATTGAATCTGTAGATTGCTTTTGGTAAGATCGACATTTTTACTATGTTAATCCTGCCTATCCATGAGCATGGGAGATCTTTTCATTTTCTGACATCTTCTTCAATTTCTTTTTAGCTCAGTGGTAGAGTGCTTGCCTAGCAATTGCAATGGTTCAGTCCTCAGCTTCTGGGGAAAAGAATTGGAAAAAAAAATCATTTGTCTATTTAAGTTATTCATTTTTTGACAAATGGTCCCTGTGCTGAAGGGAAAACAGAATTGAGATGGAGGCCACTCAGCGGTATACATAAGTAATTGTTCTCTGTGGTAGTGATAACTGTCTAGAATAAATAAATACAATACCCAAATGGATGTATACTCATAAATTAAATTTCACTGAAGATAATGGCCAAACCTGGGAGATGGTGTAAGTGGAAGGAAGGATAAGCCAGATGGATGCTCAAAAACTGGTTTTTTGATGGTTGTCCTAAAGATGATTCTCCTGAGTTATGGAAAGAAAGATAGAGGAGGAGGTGGTGGAAGAGAAGGAAGAGGAGGAATAAGTGTGTGTGTGTGTGTGTGTGTGTGTGTGTGTGTGTTATGGGATGGGCCAAAGCAGATAATCATTGAGATTCTTTGAGGACCATTAAGAACACAAATAGGAATGTCCCTCAAAGGATAGAGAGATGAAACTTCATTGCATGGGATAGATACCTGGGAATCTAGTTTCTTTTCTGATTAGACATTTGGGAGATAGACAATGAGCTACATCTTGTTTATTTATGTGGGGATGGGGGATTTTGATGATAAAGCCACCACTGAACTTCTGAAAATTAAAGTATAAGAACAAAGGTGTCAGGGAAGAAACAATAGGTCAGGGCTGTGGTTTCATTAATGAAGGAAGCAGCTTTGCGGGTGGAAGAAAATGACATTTGGGTGGTTCTGGAAACCCCTATTTGTTCCTAGTAGTTCTCTCAAATCCTCTAATAGAGCCATCATTTCTCACCAAATGAACAATAAAAAGTGAAATCCTTATGATGAATCACACTCCAATAATGTCCTGATGTGGTTATTCTGTGACACAGCATTCTGGCTTCATAGAATTTGATAACTCATCTACAGAGTTATCTGTTTCTCAACAGAGAAAGAATACCTTTTGCCTATAGGAGTAATAACTTTAACTAACACAGGCAGTTGTGTAGACCTTTATAGTATTTTCTGAAAGCTCATTGTTAGTTGATTTTATGTCCAAGGGAGTCCCTTTCTTAGGGTTGATCCTTCTATTTTCCAGTGAGGCAGTGATGGGGAAACCCACACTACTTTCTTCTGATGTAGTCAGCACAGAAACATGGACTTCTTTGTTTATCAGTTACTAAGAATTGCAAGATGGTGTCATCCCTGAGATGAGCTCTGGATGATGGACCACTTCATATCTGAGAAGTCAGTCGCAATGCTTCACTTTAGTTTATGCACAGCAACCCTCCAATTCTTCTCAGTTCTGGTGAAGTCAGGGTGTGATGGTGACATTTGTACTTAAAGGTCTTATGCCAATAGAGAAACTACAAATAACTAAAAATTAGATTCCCACAGCCAGCTGCTTGTAGGTGGACCTGGATCCTTTACACAATAGAATGCAGAGACTTCCCCTGGGCATACTAATCATTTTGTGTTTGTTATTCAAAGGGGTGTATTCACAATCTGCCAGTCACCTGAATGCCACTGTTTGCTTAAGGAAACCATAGCCCTCTCTTTTGAAGACACCTTCTATTTTCCCCTTCTGCTTCCTTATATCATCCACACCAACTTTCTGTGTATAAAAATGGTTTTTTTTTAATCAAATATGGTTTTTGAACATCAAGCATGGGCTTATCACATTGCAGATGAAATATAATTAGAAATGACTGAAATGCTTCAATAGCCTACAGCTTGCTGACAAAGGTCACAAGGCTAGAATTCCATCCAAAATAGCTCAGATAGAGAAAGAAAGCTTAAGTTCATCAGTTCCTCAGTTGGATGGGAGCCTTACTTGGTCCTAAGCATTTTGCAGATAATGTTAATCTTGGTTCCAAAATAGAACCTTCCCTAAACAGTGACCCAGTGACTCAATTTAGTGGACTCTTGCATCACTAGTTTTAGCTCATCCACATTTTTTAATTCAAACAGGGATGTTTTAGGCTTGGCTAAAGTTGATGATGAACTCAACTTTTAAGTTGTTACTATCCCTTAATACACATGAGCATTGATCCCAACGTCTGCATCATGATGTCCTTACTCATGTGTTCCAGAGCCCCACCCTACCTACCTACTCATCCACTGGACATGTGCATCCTATTTCAGGAATGGTAACTTTTATTAGTATTCTTTTTGAGCCTAGAATAATGCCCATTTCATGTGGTTAACTGGAGCTCTGCCTCTGGGTGAATGGACTCATGTCCATCTTCCCAGCCCTTTTCTTTCACTCATGTGTCCATCTGCCTGCCCATTCATCAACTATGTTTGTCTGCCTTTTATGCACCAATGTCTGAAAATAAGAACTCTCCTACACTACAATGAGAGGGACCACGGTGTTAGCATGAAGAGTGGATCTATATGAGGCTGATCACAAGCTCTCTGGGTGAGAGGTCAGGAGTGAGCACAGGCCTCCAGCAGGGGAGAAACTCACTTGGGTAAAGATGGATGGGTTCAGGAAGAGGTCCCAAAGACCACCCAGAGCCAGGCAAGATGTGTCTACTGAGTTAGGAGAGCCAAAGGGGGCAGACAGTACACAAGCCTCTGTGTTCCCTCAAGGCTTTTAGACTTTACATTGAGCATCCCCGGTGTGATTACACAATATGAAAACAGAAGAATTCTGAATTCTACAGTCTTTTGTAGGCAGAACAAAAATGAGTTTTTAAAATATGGTTACCAATGGAAAGGACATGTTAAAATTTTATCACAGCACTGGTAGGAGAGTGTGGGGCTAGAACCAATGTGTACATTGAGAGAAGAAAGAGAGCTACAGAAATTGGATGCTGTTAGGAGATAAGGAGTGGAAGTGTCAAGGGGCTGGCTGAATTTCTAGCTTGTTCTATAGGATTAAATATGATTTATTTTTACCAAAGTGAGCAAAACAGGAGAAATAATGAATGTTGTTTACACTTGTCAATTATAAGGGCTCTGCTGATCTGTAGTTCGAGATATCATATCAACAGGCAATTGAAGGTGAATCTAGAGGTCAACTCTGGAAGAAGCCATCAACCCTGAGATAATCTAAAGTGCATACATGTCACCCTGTAAGCATGGAGATGGCTGGTGAAATCATGGGCATGGAATGAGATGCTCAACATATATGTAGTATTCATTCAGTGCCTAGCCCCACCCTGAGTATTACACACACATGCTCAACACAGTTATTCCTCGTTAAGGAACCAGTTGGGAATTTTTTTTTTTTAATTTGGGGCAACCTTAGTACATGGAGGCTAAGTCACCTGTTCACTGTTCTTTATCAGGCAGTCTCATATGTTAGATTAGCAACCTAGCCTGGAATCTGTACTTCCAAACTCTCAAGGAATGAGTATGCTTGCTTTATGGGGACTGTTCAACTAATATTCCCAGAGTGAGTGAAGAAATGAATGATCTTAAAGAAGAAATGAGATCCTTTCCCTGAAAGATCAGTTCTGGAATATTCAAAGTAAAGGACATCATGGGCTTGTTGATCAGAGCGACTTAGTCTCCCTTTCAGGATACCTCATCTTTCAACAGATTTATAGTAAAGTACCTCTGCTGTGACTAAAACAGTAGGCCATGGCCAGATGAAGCCTGGCACTCTGCTGGTGATCAGTAGTCTCTGTTACCAGATTTCTGTCACTGTAACTAATGTCCAAGGCATTTGGTATCAACTTATAGAAAGAAAAGGTTCTTTTGGCTCATGGGTTTGGAGGTTTTAGTCCATGAGGTTTCGCTTACAGATAAAGCTCAAGTAGAATCTTGGGCTTAGGAGTCTGAGGTGACAGGTCCCAGGCACAGTCCCAAAGGTGAAGTAGAAGATGAGTCTGGGCTCTGAGGACCAAGCTCATGGAGTCTCATAAAAGAAAGCTGACTTTGAGATCAAGACCTAATAGCACTTGTTTTTCTGGGGTTTTGTTTTTATACTCTCTAAAGTGGAGCCAAATACATCTGCCTTTAAGGGCTAAAGTAAGATCCAGACTTCCCCATGTCCTTAGCACTGAGCTTGTATACAGAGATTGTTTGCTGTTATTTCCCAATGGTTAATAGGAGAAATTCTGACCATTATGGTGCCTTGCCAAAGATCCTTGCCACCCTGAATATTAGTTATAGAGAAGGATGTAGAGTAATTACAAGCCACTGGTACTAAGGAGCAATAAACATGGGTTCAGGGAATAGTATGTGAGAATAAGTTTGGAATCAGTTTTTTACAAAGCACCACGGCCAGGTCTTAGCAATGGGAAGAAGGCAGATGACGTTTTCAGTTGATGTGTGTTTTAGGTAAACTTAGACCTTCATGTGTGACCCATTCTGTGCTTTCAAAATTACTGTTTTTTTTGTTTTGTTTTGTTTTTGTTTTGTTTTGTTTCGGTGCATCAGAAATTTTTGCCCTTACCTGCATGGCTTGGGTTCTAGAACCTTGACCAGGGATTTATTAGAATGGCTTACAGGCTGTGGTCCAGCTAGTCCAACAGTGGCTGTCTACAAATAGAAGGCCCAGTAATTCAATAGTTGTTCAGTTGATGAGGTTGGATGTCTCAGCTAGTCTTTAGTATATGCCAGAATCCCAAAGAAGTAGGCTCTAATGCCATTGAAGGAATGGACTTGCCATGGAGAGTGAGAACAAGCAGGCAAAGAGGGAGAATGCTTCCTTCTTCCATGTCCTTCACATAGGCTGCAACCTGAAGATGTGGCCCAGATTAAAGGTGTATCTTTCCATCTCAAAAGATCCGGATTAAAAGTGGGTATCACACTTCAAATGATTTAATTAAGAAAATATCCCTGACAAGTGTACCCAAGTATTTGGGTTTTAGTAATTTCCCAGTGTAGTCAAGTTGACAACCAAGACTAGTCACCACAAGTGACAAGGTAATAAAAGACAGACATACAATCACACATAGGGTAAAGCTGGGATCTGTTAGGGTTCTCTAACCTCTACTTCCACACCCTGGAACCTCAGTGTGTTTATTGTGCATAACACATGGATAAGGAGGTTAGTGAGCCTTACTTGGTAGGAGGACTTTGTAGGTGAGCAATCTGAGGCTTTAAGTATCCAGAAGGAGGAAGCTGCTGTTGCTGGTCTTTGCATACACTATCAATCGTAATTCATAAACACTCATACTTGGACTCGAGGGGAGAGTTTTGTCACACTTCTTCAGCCTGGATCTTATAGATAATGTCTTTGTCAGTTGTCCCATGGGAGTTCTTCACATGGCCATGAGCATGTCAAAATATACATTGACTCAGGATTTTACGCACATGGGGCTTCCTGCACTCCCTACAAACTAATGTATGTATATACTATGCAAAGAGTTGTTTCACCTGTTTCCTTTTCTATCTTTATAAGATGATAGGCTCCATAAGATACCATAACTGCCACCCCTGGGACGTTGAGCCTGCCTAAAGAATGCCTTTTCAACAGAGAGCATTTACTGATGAATAGAGTGAATATACAGGAAGAAGACAATTTTCAGTTTCTTAAAAGTCCTTGAAAACTTCAGGGTTTGGTGGCACAACCTTCAATCCCAGTTCTAGGGAGGCAGAGGCAGGTGGATCTGTGAGTTCAAGGCTAGCCTGGTCTACATAGTAAGTTCCAGGCTAGCTGGGAGTATACAATTAGATACTGTCTAAAGAAAGGAAGGAAGGGGAGAGAAGGAGGGAGGAAAGGAGGAAGGCAAGGAAGGGAAGGAGGGAGAGAGGAAGGGAGGGAGGAAGGAAAGGAGAGAGGGAGAGAAGGAGGGAGTGAGGAAATGAGGAAGGGAAGGAAGGAAGGGAGGGAGGGAGAGAAGGAGGGAGGGAAGGAAGAAAAAGAAGGCTCCTTCTTTGGAGGCCCCAAAACCCACCCTTTAATTTAACATCAAATAATGTCTAAGCTGTAAAAGGCCAAAGATGTGAGGAATACAACTTGGTACTTGCCAAAGAAACAGGGCAAGTGTGCTTCACGTCACCAGCCAGGACCAACACTTACTTTCCCGGCCCAGCACCCTCTCTGCTCTTGAATTCTACCTGGAATGTTCTTCCTTCTGTGGCTCTGGGTGTGCTTTCCTCCTGCAGAGAATAAATGCTAAATTAGTGCATTTTTGTTCTTTGTGATTCGGGACTAATCTGGCTCATTTTCACCCTCTCAAGGTCTGAATGATTATTAAAAATGTGTTCGTGTAATCAGCCGTAAGTCTAAAAAGTACCCTTGTTCAATATCTTGATAGAACTTGTTCTGAAGACGTGACCATGAGGAAGGAAGACATAGGGTAAAGCAAGACTGCAGCACTTAAGATGGTTTGAAAAGGCAGTGATATCACACATAGCCCCAAAGAAGAGGGCTAAGGAAAAACGGGCCAAACTGCCAGACCATCCTCAGCAAGGAATTCAGTGCCTCCTGGGATAAGTCATGCTCATCTGGGAGCAGGGCACTATGACAGGAAAGCATTTTAAGTGTTCTGAGAATATAGTTGAGGTTACAAGCTTTGGCTCCAACAAACAACACGACAGCTTTAAGGTCTAGAAAGTGGCTGATCCACAGGGCAGAAAAAAAAATGTTCATAATGACCAGTAACTGTTAACGAGCCCTGATTCCATGCATTTTCCCTTGATACCATAAACATATTTACTCTAGACCAGGAGGAAAGAACAGGGAGGCACAGCAAGGAGAAGGATGAGCGAGAGACTGGATAGACCCTGGAAGCTGTTGAAGCAGCACCCCCAGTGTCAGCTTAGTCTGCACGCACCCCATCCAGTTCCCAGTCTGGCTGCTGAGGCACAGATGGAGGATAATGGGGAATTTACAAGGCCACTCAGGAGTTCTCAGAACTCCCCCACCAGGAAGTTCTAGCAGGAGGGCCTTATCCACTGTCTTTGTTCACACTGCATTATTTTCTGACTGTTTCATTGAAGAATTTATGCCATTTCTTAGGAAGGGACTGCAGGAATCTAGCATTTGCTTGCCTTCAGCTCTGCCCAAATGAGCCATAGTGAGACAACCTGCATCACCAGCATTGTCAAGGATGTAAGAGAAAGGAGGCATGTAGATGCTCACAGCCCTCTGAAACTGGCCCAGATCTTGGGGACCTAGCTGCCCAGCAACAGGATGTTCGAGGAGCTTAAGAGGCTTGAGCCCCACAAGCCAATGTTTGTGTCAATTTCCACATTCACCTGTCTGAACTGAAGTCATGCTTCAGGGTTATGACTCCCCTTGGTCCCTCAACAATAACAACAACACAGGAAGGAGAGGATTATGTTGGAGTCTAGAGAAGGCCTGAAAGTTGTGGATGCTCAGCAATCAAGAACACTTGCTGTTCGGTTTCCAGTGTCCTCAAGGCAGCTCACAACTGTCTATATCTTCAGCTCAGAGGATATGATGCCTTCTTCTGAGCTCCACAAACAAAGCTAAACAAGAAACCCTTGCTGCCTCTCAAAGGAGTCAGCACAGAGCAGGGATGTGAGCCTGTTTGTATCTTTGTTTCCTTTTATGCCTAAATTTCCCTTGTCATCCCCCCTTCCTTCTCCACCTTAAAGGAGTTAAGGTGTCCTTACATCCTCTGTCCATCTTGTTAGCATCAGGTATGCTGAGCTGCTCAGACTCTCCAGCTGCTTCCCATCACTTTGTGTCCTAGTACAGAGTCCACAGGACACACAAATCAGGCATTTTACCCACAGCAGACAGGTGGACCCACAGCATTCAGAAAATGGTGCTATACTTGGTTTGGTTATGATTTGAGAAAAACATGAAGTAGAAGCCCCAGAGGCAACCACCCTACAGAGTATGGCTTTGTGGGCAGGGATCAAAAACATTATTTACACTGGAGTTCCTCATTTTGTGGAGCCCAACTCAGCCTCCCCAAGGACATGTTTGACATGCATACTCGGTGTCTCTGGATGGACTAAATGTGAGGCCCTGGGCCTGGGTAGCCCTTTGTATTTTAGCTGGGCTTCAGCTGATTCTAATAAATGCTCAACGTTGGAAAGCACCTTTAAGCAACTGTACAATAAACATTCATCCTTCTGATATTTAGAGAGTATCTATTAAATGACCACATGCAGGAGTGTTTTTACATCATCCCAGATCCTAAAGTTATTTGTAGCAGGAAACGTAGGAAGCCTGAGGCCAAATTAGCAAGAGGAAAATAAAGTGTTATCCAAGACAGGTTCACAGCTCAGGCATTGTAGAAGACATTTGGGCTGGTCCTGTCAGTTATTTAGGGACGCCTTACATTATTTCTGAAATAGAATGCTTGCATACTAGGTGACAACCTCTTTCCCAAGAGTTTAGGTGTATTTGACACGTTATATCGTGACTTACTAACATCAGTATTCACGGATTTGAGCACAGGTCTAGTCACACAGGAGAGCCGACTATGATCAGGTCAATGAAAGAAACATGCGAATGATTCCTGACAGAAGAGCAGAAGCGGGAAAAGTGATACAGGAGGCTGGAGAGATGAGTCAGCAGTTAAGAACATGTGCTGTGTGATTCCGGGCATCCCAAACAGCTGCTCACAACTGCCTGTATCTTCAGCTCCCAGGATATAGCACCCTCTTCAGACCTCCACAGGCACCTGCACTCCTGGGTACCTAGACTTACACATGCATGTGCATGTACACACAGGCATAGAACACACACACACACACACACACACACACACACACACACACACACGAAAATAAATCTTATATACAATTCAAACTCAGTCCACTAGGGGCTTTCCCACTTTTTCAGTTTGTTTTGTTTTGTTTTTGTTTTGTTTTTTTTTTTCCCAGAGCTGAGGACTGAACCCAGGGCCTTCCTCTTGCTAGGCAAACACTCTACCATTGAGCTAAATCCCCACCCCCCTTTTTTTTCCCTAAGATTTATTTATTTATTATGTATACAGAAGAGGGCACCAGATCTCATTACAGATGGTTGTGAGCCACCATGTGGTTGCTGGGAATTGAACTCAGGACCTCTGGAAGAGCAGTTGGTGTTCTTAACCTCTAAGCCATCTCTCCAGCCCCCTCCCACATTTTTATGGCAATGAAAATGTAGAGTCTGGGGCTGGAGTGCAGAAAACCTGTTTGTCACAGCTGGAAGATGAAGGCAAAAAATTAATCATAAGAAAGATTTGTGTGAAATTAGAATGCATGTTAAAGACATCTTGACCTTTTTTTAGTCTAGAGGAGTACTTTCAGTCTAATTGAAGTCTGGATCACTTTAGTAACATTCAACTGGTGTAAATAGAAAGCTTTGAATTAGTGAAGTGTTATCCCAAAATGGGCATTATACTGATGTGTGGAGTTTCTGTGATTGCTAGAACAGCTAGAGACAGAAACAGATGATTGCATAATGCAGTCGGGTCTATGAGACCCAAACAGTCTGACTCCAACAGAATTTCCACAGTGGACACAATGCAGGAAGCTGCACATCTGGTGTGGCTGATTGCTACACAGAGTGTGAAAAAATAGAGTGTGTGGCACAGCATGTGTGTAAGACCCATGTGGCCACACCCTGTGAAGTCCTCCAAGTTCAATAATGACTATAACAGCCAGAAGACCTGGAAATCTTACACACATTAAGCCATGTTAGAGGGGTGGTTCTTTTGTCTCCTCAACTATTGCAACACTGGCTTAATTTTGGAATGAAAAATCCATTTCATTTACCCCAAAGATACCAGGTATAGTTTTCACCTCTTTATCAAAGCCCCCTCAAACCTAAGTGTTTTTTTTTTCCTCCTTGATTTTTTTTTTAAACACTAGGATTCACGTGATGAATATGAGAAGCACCCATCATTTTTAAAGGCCAGATTTCTCTATTTCAACACGCTCACAACAGGACCTTCAGCTATTGTATTCGCCCCACAGAACAGAAGGGACAAAATAAACAGGATAAGGAGTCAACAGTGACAATGTAGGTGACCGACACACAGACACACTCCTGGAAGCATTGGAGGGAACCCTCATCATAGCATTCACTGTTTGATGACACTTCAACACTATGCGGTGGATAAACTTGAAATGTCCCTCTCTGGGATCTCACTGTGTGTTCCAGGAAAGACCCCTCCCCCTTTAGACTTCTAGATGTCAGCTGACCTTGTTCCAACTGCTGGAAGCTGCTAAACACTGTTTGTTTGCTGATGATCTGTCCCTGTGACCCCGTAGATATTGATTCAAGACTATGGACTTTTCACCATGCAAGCAACCATGTACACAAGATAAGATTCAGAAAAGCCCTGGTACAGTGTGGATTCTAAATTTCTCCGAAGGCTTATGTCACCACCTAGGATACTATTAGACGATGAAAACTTTAGGAGGAAGAGGAAATTTGAAGGAAGCTACATCATTTGAGGAATGTCTTTGAGAAAGATATTGGGGCCCAAGCCCCAGGCACCTTCCTATCTCATTATTTGCAACCTGGCTGCCATGAACTAGACAGGCCTTCCATGTCATACATCAGCCATATTGGATTAGCTGTCAGTATAGCCTCAGCTGTATTACCCCATTACAAAAGCAATGATTCTATTTCCAAAACAGAGTGCAATCCCTAATCCATTCTAAGGGAGTGAATGTTAACACCTTAGCATATACATTTTACATATAAAATTTATAACAGGATCCAAAGTTTGGCATAATACAAACAGAAAATACACAGTCTGTTGTGTGGAAATCAAATGGTTGGACAAGGATGGAGTTCAGTGTTCCATTGTTTTGTACTGACATATTTGGTGACCATTCCATTTCTGGTGATTTGTAAGATGTAGCTTAAGGGCCTGGGAACCAGAGGGTGTGCTCGTGAGGCATTGTCAAAAAGGAGATGAGAGTTGAGAAACAAGTTGTCTAAAGGAAACAGAAAGGCCATTTATTTTAGAGACTTACAAGAGATAAAGAGGGAAATATCTCACCCCAATGTCACCAATAATGTGGAGAAATGTTTTCCAAATGCATTTAAGTCTTAGTATTATATCAAGAATCAAATGAATACTATGCCTACTGTGCCCAGTGTAGAAAACTCTGAATGGATGTCCAATAATTCACTATTTTGATTTTGTACAATTGTTCAAGAAAAAGTCTCTAAATGCAGCCTTTCTCTGAAGTTTAATAATGTCACTTTAAATTGCCATAGAGACAAGGAAAAATTAGCAAAGACATTTGGTAACTTTGAAGTCTATGTCACAAAAAAAAAAATGAGTGGGTATAGCCTTAGAATTATCAACCACAAAGATAAGGGTCATGTGAATTACTTGGGACTAATCTATTGTCAGAACCACAACACTTAAGGGAATCTTGTCCAGACAGACATAAAATGATATATAACACTACTATATATGAGGAGGCAAAGTAGAGAAGGGAATGCTCTCAGACTTCTGGGGTCCAGAACATTCCCTGAAGGCAACATTAAGTATAGGTGATGTAAGTAAAAGGAAATTCCCCACACAGAAGAGCCAACAGCAAGGAAGAAAGTGAAGAAAAAGGCTCTGACAGGAATAAGAACCAGAGGATAGTTCAGTGATTTTTCTGCTGCTGTGAAGAGACACCATGGCCAAAGCAACTTATAAAACAAAGTGTTTATTTGGAGCTTATAGTTTCAGAGAGTGGGAGTCTGTCATGGTGGGGAGCATGGCAGCATGCAGGCAGGCAGGCAGAATTGGTGCTTGAGCACTATGAAGCAGAGAGAGCTAACTGGGGATAGCGTGGGCTTTTGAAACCTCAAAACCAGCCCCCAGTGACACACCTCCTTCAACAAGGCCACACCTACCAATCCTTCCTAAGCAGTTCCACCAACTGGGGACCGAGCATTCAAACATATGAATCACTGCAGGCCATTCTTATTCAAATCACCACAGAGGATTTGTAAGGAACATTCCTTGGCTGCCAGGTAACAGGTACATCCTAGCTCCATTCCAGAGTATCTGTTGTTTCCTTTCTTCTCTTTCACACCAGGTGTACATCAAGCTTCCTCCAGTACTGCTTCACAATGATGTGGAAATGCATGGTAAGGAGGTAGGTGTTTTTGACTCTTTTATTCTCTTACCATCTTCCATTTTCCCCCAGCAATCTTGTACTTTGAGCACTCTTCTTTTTGGACAGGATTTGAGACTGTTTAACTCAGAGAGAGAATGATATGGCTTTTGTGAACTATAGATGGAGATGCTGAGGTGTCCCTTTCAGGTGCGTAACTGGGTTGTTATCTACTATCTCCTCCCTCCTTGAAGGTTAACACACCCATGGCCCTGTGTATTTCTTTGATGAATACATTTTTATAGGAAATGATATGTATCAGATTGGGTGGTAATATTTAATTATTGGTGTGTGTGTGTGTGTGTGTGTGTGTGTGTGTGTGTGTGTGTGTAAAATTGCTGAGTTATTTTTTCTTTGGCTATGACAGCCAGCTATAAGCCAAACAGTGAAGACTTTGCTGTTAACATTTCAGAATATCCAGGACATGGATCAGAAATGCTAAACTAACTTGAAATAGATATGCAGTCTACAGGAAAACAAAACAAAACTGAACTTCATTGTTCCAGTTCCTCCAGATTAGGATCTGTTTGTTTCTGTAGCAAAATTCATCCTTTCCTGGCTAGTAAGTGCCTCTGAGGGTGCAGGCAGCCTTGTGGACATTTAAAGAAAACAGTTGCTTACGGTATTTAGATCTAGGTAGAGTTTTGAAAATTACAACTTAATGTCAATATTTTATTTTTATTAGATACTTATACATAGAATAATCATAGAACAATCATTCTTCCAATGTTCCAAATAAAGTGCCCACTTAATCATTAGAGAAGGACTTTGGCGTTTACTTGGTTTTCACTCCGCACATCATTTAGACCATCCCCACCTGAAGTGGATGAACATAATACTGCACAAGAACAATAGAATGCTCCAGAGAGACAAGGGCTTTCACATCATAGAAAAATGTTGCTTAACTCTCAAGAAAATCTGTACAACCTGCAGACCACACACATGGTGCACCTCTTAGCAGCATACTTATCTTCACTTGAATGAACAAGGGTCTTTAAAGCCAGCTGTGAAGACCAAGAAATGAGGACAGAGAAACCTAAAGATGGCCACCTTCCTGGAGATAGCATGCCCTGCACTCTTATTTGGTACTGTTTACAATACTTTAAAATACAAACAGTCCTTTGACTGCACCTTGCAAGAGCATATCCCTTGGAAGAAGGCCTCTGCACATAATCCTGACCTTCACACCATGGTTCCATCTACTCATTCATCTAGCAAGAAGAGGTGGTCATAGCAACAATGCCAGCAGCAGTTATAGCAGCAGTGATAATGTGAGCATCAGTAGGAAGTGTCCTCAGTGGGGACTGGAATGTTAACAGCAGTAGCTGCAGCAGCAGCACTGGTGGAATTAAGGGGTAGGGAAGAGGGGCAGGTACAACAGTGGTTGCAACAGCAGTATCAGGGCAGCGGGTGCCTCTACCAGGAACAGTGGCTATTTTAGCAGAAGCAGGAGATAGCAGTAGTTACAGTAGTAGCAACCACATCATTTGCAGTAACATTAGTAATGTAATCATCATTGTAGTCATCATCTCAGCTGTAGCAACAGTAACAGCAGTGTGGCTGTCATTCTGCACTAATGAGATGTTTGTCACTGTGATAAATGTCTCACATAAACACCTTAACAAAGAAAGCATTGCTTTTGGTTCATGTTTCATGGGGGCTTGTTCCATGATTCCCTATTCCCATGGTCTTGGGCAGGACATGCTGGCAGTGGAGTATATGATGAAGGAAGATCTTTATCACATGGTGAATGGGAAGCAGGAACCAAAATTAGATAGAACCTTCTGTTGTGGAATATTTGTTTAATTATGTAAAGATATGTTGCATGTGTTCATATTGCAGAATATTTGTTTAACTATGTAAAGATGTGCTGCTGTTTCAACTTACCTGCCTAAGGCACCTGACTGGTCTAACTAAAGCTGAATGGCCAATAGCAAGGGAGGAGGTATAGACAGAACTTCCAGACAGGGAGAGTAGGTAGGAGGAGGAATGTAGGCTCAAGGAAAAAAAGAAAAGGGGACACCAGACAGACATGGAGGAAGCAGGGAAATAGGACATAAAGAATGAAAGAAAGGTAAAAAGCCCCAAGGCAAAACTTAGATGAATAGAAAAAGGTTAAATTAAGTTAAAAGACAAGCCTAAGCTAAGGCTGAACATTCATAATCAATAAGTCATCTCCATGTCTTTATTTGGGAGCTGGTTGGAGGCTCAAAGAAAGTTCCAACTACAACCTTCAGAGTTATGCCTCTGGAAACCTATTTCCCTCATCAAGATGTGATTTTATAAAGTATCCTCTATCTCCAAAAGTAGTACCACCCACTGGGACCAGGCATTCACTGTGGAAGCCCGTGGGGGACATTTCATGTTGCAAACAGAGTTGCTACAGTAACTGATGTAGCAGCAGCAGCAGCAGCAATGCTGTGGCAGTAGTCATCAGTGGTGGTGTGGATCTAACAGAACCACACTAGCAGCAGTAACAGCAGTTTGATGCATCCTTGCCATGCAGTCACCAACATGACACACTGATACTGACAAGTGTAGCATTTATGAATATTTTCAGTATTTTTCACGAGTAAAGTCATTATCTTCACAAAAACAAGAGGACCTACTATTCTACCACTGTGACCATTTTACAGAAGAGAAACCTTGGCAGGCATGACACTATGGCATGTGATGGGCTCTGTGGAAATCTGTCATAGGCTCTTAGGAGTCACTTTTGTGTGTTCTGAATATCAGTAATGAAGACATGGAGTTCTGTGTAAGTCTCATGAATAAGGCATGCCCACCCATCCATGCCTGTACACATGGACCACGCCAGGTTATTGGAATATGGCTGAGAAACACTTAACTGAACATAGAAACCACCACACTGTCTCATGACCTTGACCTACCTTTTTAACGTCATCCTCCCTCATCAGCCCCTGACATTCCTTGGCTCCATGCCAGCACAGTAGCCAGCACAGGTCAGGCCATTGCTCTGGGGTGGCTGTCTCTTTCCTGTCAGCACAATGTAGCCCTCCCAGTCACTGGGTCTTGGTCACCAGCCAGCATCTCCAGAACATTGCGTTCAGTGTCCTTTCTGAGTTCTTACCCCACCAGTGTCCCTGTTTGCATGGCTACATCCCTCAGGGGGTTGTGTTCCTGGAAATAGAAATTGGGTCATATTCTCTGAATCTTTAGCACAAAAGGCAACACCAGTTGTCCTTCTATAAACATTTATTGAATTAATATTTTCCACATTTCTAATCTTTAAAAACAACAGACTCATGAATGATTGCTGTAAGTGTGGATGGTTTCTGTGCTCACCCATCAGGATGTGTTTTTTGCAGCAGTTGATCAAGGTTTGTAGAAGGTTCCTTTTGGCTGTATTGACAGGCAAAGCAACACACTGCACATCTGATCTGAGGAATGTCTATTTCTGACATGCTTGTGGAGTTGAATCATGTCCTCGGATCATTTTCACTCTTTGCTGAACTGATTCAAAGGAAGTACAGCCAGGCAAAGGATTGATCACAGTTACCAGCTGATGTGGCTCTGCCGGCAAAGTGACTTATGCTTCACAAGATGCATTTGTTTTGATTACTACTATCTTCATCGCAACGCAGCTACACACCAATTAGCAAAGATATTTCACAGGCCAGAAAAGTAAAACCAAAATAAGCCTGAGTTACCACCACAAGCAACTGGGGCCCATTTCCCACTGAGGCCTTATGATTCTCCAGCCTAGGTTGTTATATTTTAAGTCTGGCTCTATTGTGAGCAAGTGACCAGCATTTTCTAAGATACACCAGAAGCCATAAACTAATATAGCTTCTTTGAAATGGCTTCTGTAGCCATGGTGTTTAAATAAAGCCCACAGTAGTGCGAAGGCCATGGGAGCTGGCTCAGGTCTGTAGCTGTCAATGACAAGGGGATGGAAGAGAATCACAAAAGTCAGCATGCTATGGCTATGATAATGACAACATTAAGTTAGCCATGCTTCTCAGAAGACAGTGACCACACTTTCTAATGCTATTCTACTTTGTCCTCACTCCTTCCTTTGAGTCTCCTTCACTGCTGTGTCAGGGTTAACTGTGATTCCTGAGGTTCTGAAGGTGCTCCAAGCGTTGACAGAGTGGATGGGATACATACTTTTGTATGAGCCTCCAAGTGTCCTCTATGACCCCGTTTCCTCTGCCTCAACAGGCAGTTCACACATTTCTATGGAATTTTGATGCACACAGGCCTTGGTCCATCAACATAAGGCTGCTTCTCTCCATAAGCACCTAGACAACTACAGTCTGTAGAGGGTACAGCTGAGATCCCTCTGTGGACACATTGGTCAGTTCTGGCTGAGCTCACCTCTCTCTTTTACCATCTATACTCAATACCATCAGGATCTGTTTTTAAATAATATATTTTATTCTTTGAAAGTTTCACATATTAATACAATTTATATTGACGATATCCATCACACTACCTCTCTTTAATTCCCCTTCGAGATCCTGATTCATTCTTCCTCCTCACTTCATGTCCTCTTTTTATTTACTTTTGGTTATTAATAACCCATTGAGTCTAACTAGTGCTACTCACATGCACAAGCATGTAAGGCCATCCACTGGAGTGTAGGCAACCTACCAACAGCCATATTCTCAAATCAGAGTTACTCTTTCTCCCTCAGGAGCCATTAACTGTCAATAGCTTCTCTTATCGGGTGGAGCCTCAGGACCTTTCCATATCCATGTTAAAATTTTGACTGGCTTAATCTTCTGCAGGTTTTGGGCCAGTAACTGCAGCTGTTATGAGCTGTTGTGTGCAACTGCTGAGTTATGTCATGAAGTCAGTATTCCATGATTCTTCTCTTACAAATCCATCTGCAAAGTTCCCTGAGCCTTGGAAGGGGAAGGTTGATAGAGCTGAGCACTCAGAGTTATAAAGAATAAATGTTATACAGGCCTCCCTGGCTTGGAGTCCTCTGTCTTTCCTCCCACTCCCAGGTATCAGGACATTCACATTCACATTCACAATGTGCCTGACTGTGCATGGATTAGCACCTCTCCCCAGATGATGAGGTATTTATAGGCAGAATATGTGTCTTACTTATTTTTTTAAGCTGCACTAATTAGGGCAATGCCTAATATACAGGAAGTTGGCAAATAGTCACCGAGTACAGAAAGGAAGGTACTACAATAACAAGGTGTTTCTGCCAAAGGCTGCATTGCTCTGTGGTGTTACCTAGACTTCTTCAGTCATCCTGGTTTGGAGTTGCTGGAAATCCGGACACCTAGGATTTGGGTCTGAGGATCAGGGACCTTGGCCTGCTTATACTACAAAGTTTGGGGACATTTTTTATTTACTATGCAGACTTTGCTGTCCATTACATCAGGGAAATATTTTTTGTTTATTAGTTTGTTTGTTTTGAGACAGGGTTTCCACTATGCTCTGTAGCCCAGGCTGGCCTCAAACATTTAGAGATCCACCTGCTTCTGCCTCCTAAGTGCTGTCATTAAAGGAGTGTGCCACCACTGCCTGGGCCATTAGACAATTCTTGAATGTTCCTGTTTCCTCTCATTCCTGCCCTTCTGCTCTCCAAGATGGTAATACTAAAAAGACTTCTTCCCCATGATCACATATGCTATACAAAACTTTTACATGTTCTTTGTGAATCCAATATTATGTGTATATAAGATAGCTAGTACCTGGTATGTCTCCTATTACTCATATGTTGAAGGCTTGGTCTCCATGATGTTATTAGGAGGTGGCCCAACCTTTAGAAGTTGGGACCTACATAGAAAGAGACAGGTCCAGGAGTGTTCTTCTGAAGGTGCTGACAGAATCCTGGCACTTTTCTGTCTTTCTCTGCTTCCTTGCCCCTGGGAGGTGAGCAGCTTCTCCTATGCACCCTTATCATGACCTACTGTGCTGTAACAGGCCAAGGGGCAGCAAGAACATGTAACCAGGAAAGGTCTACAACTGTGAGCCAAAGTAAACCTTTCTCTCTGTACCTCTGTAAGTGTACCATTTAAGGTACTTTGGCATAGCAATGGAGAGCTGACCAACACAATGTATAGAATTATGTGTGTATACAGCATAAAACTGTATAACACAAACAAATGACATAAATATACATTTTATAACAAAGCACATATGCATATTTACATGTATATATGATGATAAAGGTATACAATCACACTTTGTACACATACATTAATATGCATATTAATGTGCAAATGAAAAATACTTGCATGTGTACATATAAAATATCAATACTGGATATATATATATATATATATCACAGACTTACACTGTAATAAATAACAGATTCAGAAGTTTCTAAGTGATAAACCTTTGTAAGAACTCCATGATAACATCATATCAGTGTGTTTTTGCATTGACCTCATTCACAGCTTTCTTTTCTATAAAAAGATGTATACTTTACTAATCCTGGAAAAGTGATATCATTATGAAAGTTAATAAAATACTCATAACCATCAAACTGACTAAATAATTATAAATATGTTGTTATTGCTAAGTCAAGTGAGATGTTATCCACACATGTCTTTATCCTGACATCTGTCTTGACTTCTTTTCCTCCAGGTATAGTGTGGTTTTATGTAATGCCAGTGATATTTTTTCACAATATCGGTGTCTTTGTTGAAATTGTCTTTACATAGCACTGTGTATGAGCCACTGACACACATCCTGGTGATGTTGCAATTGGTCAGGTGGGTCCTGCAAGGAATGAGACTCAGCAACCAAAAAGAACAGTGTTGAAATACACCCCATCTTTGACAAAATTCCTGATATCATTGAACTTGTTAAGAAGTTACTCTCATGTATATATTTCTCTCTAACATTTCCAAAATGGTGTGATAAAGGTAGAACACCCTGGCTCCTGATGGCCAGGATTGGAGTGTGGGAGGAAACCTCTCTTTTGAAAGAGGAAGTGTTTTAGTAGAGCAGTATTGCATCTTAATTTTGGCAATAGCTTCCCAAAGCTATTGATATGATAAAGTGGCATAGATCTTCTCCCACGCATTCATGTATGCATAGATGAGTCCCCATGTGGCTGGCAAAACTCCTGTTGTACATGGTTTCAAGCACTGGCGCTTCACCATGAATCTATTAGATGGGGATGCTGAGGGTGTATTGGTGATGACTTTTGCACCTCTTTCCTGAAAAGTTGTATGTTCTGATAACTATTTCCAGCAAGGTTGTTACTCCACATTGGATTGGACCGATAGCATGATGGGTGTACCACTGCACAGCCTTCAGCATAATGACATGAGAAAATCTGAAAGAGGATGCTGGTTCCAGAACATTTCTTCTTGCACAGCAGCCTCACTCGTCTGGATGTCCAGGAAATACCATCATTTGATTGGCCAAAGGTGTCCATAGATGTATATGGAGATGGCAGAACTTCCTCCTTGATACTCCAGAGGGGACCTGTGTGCTCAGAGTGTAGGCGCTTAGAATCCTACACTCAACAAGAAAAGGAAAGCACAGCATCCATTTCTTTCTGTTGCTCATCTGCTGAGATTTAAGGCCTTAATAAGTTAGACCAACACAGCTGTACATTTTGAAGACTTATAGAAAGACAAATTATGGCCCAGTCTGTCCTTTCTTAAGCGCACCATGGCAGGATTGTGATCTATATGTCAGGCACCATTCTCCTTGCTGCTCATGAACCCTAAAGTGAACCAACAGCAAGACTCAGAAAACTTAATGTCTGCGCTCACCCGGTCAGAGCAGTAGACAGAAGCTCAAACCAGCCAGGCACAGGAAGATTGCCATTTTACACTGCATGGAGTTTGGAGCTAGATTTGGCAGGATGGCTTAGATCTTGAAGTTAAAGGAAACGCTTTCAATGTCCTCTTCCTGTTTCTAGCTTGGACAACAGCGGTGCCATTTTCCAGGGGTCAGGATGCTTATTTAGGGGAAAGGTTAAGAGTTTTATTGTGAGCCCTTTTTAAGCCTGAACACTCAGCAATTCAAAGGCATACATATCAGTGATAACGCCATAACCCTCTATACATTGAGCCTCCTGCTCACTGTGGTGACTCCATAGTTGCCCCACCCTTCATTCACTGGTCCTCTTGACCATCCACAGTATCCAAAGGGGAAACACTGGAGTGTGGCACAGAGCCTGAAAGTAGTTCTCAGGGTAACTTTCATAAGCGCATGTCCCTTTTCTTCCTCATGACAGCCCTGGGATTTAGACATCAGACTCTTCACTTTCCAAATGTGAAAATGGAGCTTCAAAGAAGATTTGCTTGCTAATTTTTATGTAAGTGCTAAGTGTTCCAACATCAAAGCTAAGTACCAACTTTGCTCCCTCTACTTCTCAAGGGTAATTCCTGTGGGAACTGATGCCCTGTGTTTCCAGGCTTCTGCTGATTTCAAAGTCCCTGGGCTGGCAATTCAGATGTCGCTCTTTGAGCCTGATGAGCTCAGGAAAAATCAAGGAACACAGCCCCACTAGGAAGCCATTAGTGGGAATTGTGAGCTAAATGGTATTATCATGTGACAGAAATAGAAGGTGTTTATAAACTGTAAAGTGCCATCAAATATAAGGGAATAATTATTTCAAGTTTCCAAAAGGGATGGAAACATTCTTTGAGAAAAGACTTTTAATATTCTCAAATTGTCAACATGACCTTTCTTTCAAATGAAAAAAAAAAAAATAAAGCTTTTATTTTCTTCCCTTCATAGGAAAACCACATGACCTTTCCATAAGAGCTCTGAAATGTCTGAGTTGACAGCCATAAATCATGCACAGGACAGCTTTAGCCATGCTCTCTGCTGGTGCTGAGTGGATACCAGAGGAAGAATTAGGAGAAATGAATGTGTTCACACCAGCCCCTGTACAAAATCTTCTGGATGCTCAGAGCCTCCCAAAGAAACCCTCATAAAGCTTCCTTGGAGATGTGGGGCCTTTTGTGAAAATCTCTCCAAGAACAAGTGAGCTCATGGAGTAAATGGGAGACTTGAGATTTCTACAGGTGTTGTCTGTTTCCTCCATAAGGCCTCAAGTGGCTAGAACTGAAGGTCGAATGAAGGCTTCATTGCATCTTCTATAGGTTCACAGCCAGCTGGAGGAGGAACAGTTTCCATACCTTATACACATCTCAGCAAGGTGGGCATGGGCGGAGCCTGCACAGGCAACAAGGACATGACAAGCAGGTGTTTTGCTTTATTTTGAGGTGGTGGGACAATGCGATCAAGAATTTGAAGTGATTGGAAAATGTCTCCAGTTGTCTCTTTGGCATCTCTTTTCATTTTTACAACCCATGGCACATACATGAGAAGCCACAGGCATGCTATAGGTCATTCATGCTGGGGACCACTGGCATGGAGTTTTCTAAGTGGATCCTGTACTGTGAGGGTCCCAAGTCACAACAGACTGAGCATGCGATTCTTACAGGCTGCCAGGAGCTCTTGAGAGCAAGAAGGAGGTGACTCCGTCTACATTAGTTTTTGTGAAGACTAGATAAGGCAAGGAATAGGAAGAAACCATCAGACTTGACAGCAAGGAATGAACCCAGAGGAAATAATGGGAACTCCTAGGAATACCCATCCCTGACACGATAAAGCTTTTCTGCACTCTCTACCTGTTTTAAACTACACAAACAATGCTTCTGAAATGAGTGCCATGTGGAGAAAGTTACTTGGACAGAACAAGAACTTGGTTCCTTTGAGAAGTCCCAACTAGTCAGAAGAGTGGGCCTTGGGATAGTTCCACCATTATTTGTGAACCACATCACTGCTTTCCACTCTGGCTCCACATGATTCTGTCTTGGAAACAGGTAGACTTGTTGGAGGATTCTTAACTCTGTAAGAACAGGCCTTGATTCCAAACAATCTGAAATGCTCACCCTTTCTATTTGATTTTATAAAATGAAGCTCTAAATTGGGTAAGCAGCAAAGTTTTTCCAAAAAGAGCTCAAATTAAGTCATCTGTGAAGCTTTACCTGTGAGATGACAGACATGCCTGCTTTTAATGACCCAGAGAAAGTGATGTATCTTTTCAGCCTGAGAACATGGCTGAGTCAGGTGAAATGGACGGTGACCATGTGGTGTCTTCAAAACATACCAGTGTGGTTAGTTTTGAAGTGTACACTCACAAGCATCTATTTTGAATTACAATCAAGAAAATGACTTGCTTTCCCCCATTTCCTGAAAATTTAGCTTTATATGAGCTAAACATGACCATGGACACTTCTTAGAAGCTCAGTCATATGAGGGATTTCTAAGGTTGTGTTTACTTGTTTGTTTGTTGTGTTAAAATCATTTTTCTTGTGACCCAAATCCACTCATGTTTCAATGAAATCCAGTCCATATGTTTCTAATTTATTTACACTTACTGTAATCCATCAAAGTGCTATTTAATAAGCTATTTAATGTTCAAAAAGCATTCATCACAAGAAGCTGTGTGTGTTTCTTTCATCTTGTGGTTCAGGAAGCTTTTCTAAGTTTGGAAAAATGTGACCTTCCAATCCTATTCTGCCTGTAAATTGGACTAAGAGAAGTGAACTTGAGCAATTCCTTGGTGAATCTAGCTAGTTTTTCTGAAAGAGGGGCATGAGGTCAACCCAGTGCCCCCCCTACTCTGTAATCAGAGCAAGGAAATGAACTTGTTTAGGAAAGAAATGACAATAGCCTATGCTTTTATTCAAGAATCTCTGATACATGTCAAGCAAATACTGAGAGCCAGGCATTTGTGTAGAAAGTAACTTTGATTTGTGAATATAATCAAATTCATAGTCCAGCTGCTAAGAAAATTGTTTTACGTGCCTCTGTGCATATATGTGTTCTACACATGAGTTTATGTCTGTGTGCACGATAATGTATACACATGCACATCTGTGTACCTATGTATGTCTATATGTGCATTTGTGTGTAAGGCAGGGTGTGCTTTATCTGTGTGCATGTCTGCACTTGTGTGTGTGTGTGTGTGTGTGTGTGTGTGTGTATGTGTGTTTTATTGTTTCTTGGCTTTTGGCTCAGATCAAGTTTGTCTATCGTGTCCATACCTGTGTATCTATGTATATGTTGCTGTGTTATTCTTCATAGTATGTGTTCTTGATAAACAAAGCAATTGATTACAGAAGAAAACAACAGCACTGTTTCTGCAGGTGCTTGTTAGTACCTCTGGTTGATTTGATCAAAGCCTGCCTCTTCAAGGCCTGCCTTGTGACCCACTGCTTCTCCCGACCTGTGCTCTCAGGTTTTCCTAGTGAGAGTGAACTCTTCTCAGGAAGCAGAGCTGCCATTCAACAAGTAATCAGGAAGCAACTCCACACAATCACATAGAGATACATTTTTAAAAAAAATACGCTGCCCATATATTAGGGCAGAAGGGAAGACATTTTCACAAAGTGCCCTGTACAACAGCACCATGACTTTCTTGTGGCACAAGCCAGAATGAACAGAAACCCCTGGCTTCTGAAGATGCCTGCTTGCACAGTCCAGTCTTACAGTTTTATGCATGCATTGTTGTACTAATCCAATAAACATTTGTGAAGAGCCAGGGTTGTTGACCAGGTAGCAGAGTATATAAAAATAAAATTATCTCTTTTTCTCCTGTAGCTGAAGAGGATTTATTCCTATAAATGTACAGTTTTGAGGAAGAAATGTCCTTACCAACCAATACAGAAAGTTCTGAGCATTTTTAGACTCATTTTGTTTAGGCTTGATAACAACTCTTTGAAGCAATGTTGGGACCTGAAGTCCAGCCAGGCTAAACAGCTTGCCCCAAATCATGCAGATGTTTCCAAGAAAAGCCAAAAATTAGTCCCAGATCCCTCTCTCTACATTATCTCACTACTTGCAAATTCCATGAGATTACAGAGCAAAGGCAAATTAGAATGGCCTCAATTTGAGCTGTCAGCTCCTAAAGCCATTCGGTCCATAAAAATGTTACTGTAGCACGTGAAGTACTTCCTTGAGCCCAAGATATGGGACCATTTGATGCTACCAACTTTGATCCTGCAGGCAATTGGGGTGATTTGGTGGGCCCAGGGAGCAGCCTGCTCAGTAAGGCTTACCTGGACCAGTAGATCCTAGTGTTGGAGCCTGATTTGGTCAGGTAGAGTAAAAGGGATCTTGCTGTTCCCAGCAGTCATGTTCCTGCATCAATGGTAGATGTATTTTCACATTTTTGAGGGACGTTCTCAATATTTTCCAGGATGACAGCACTAGCTTGCCTTCCCTGCCAATAGCATAGGTTCTACGTCTTAACATCCTAGAGTAAGGAAAATAATAGGAACAGAAAAAATATGGCCACACATTGGACATTTATACATACACAGACAGAAGGACATACATATACATTTAGTAGAAACATGAAACTACATATGTATATATAAGTACTATCTACATCATACATTTCCACCCTTTTCAATGCCCATATATTGTGAGGTATCCACCATGGGTTCAAGTCCTTATTAGCCAGATGACCACTATACTGGGTGTTTGGGATCCAATCTGCATCCTGAGCCTTTCTCAGGATGAGCTTTTAAGTACACAAACCACATCCTGGGCTGACACACTTTAGTTAGCAGGAACAGTTGCCCAGAAGCAGAACTGCAGAAGCCGAAAGGCAAGGTTAGAACATTTAGGGACTTTCCTAGAACTATGGACTTTAAAGGATTAAGTCTTTGTTCTCCTTCTGGCTGGTGTTGCTGCCTACGAGCTGGGTTCCAAGGCCTGAATGGTACTTCCAACATGGAGTCAGTTGTGCTAAGGTATGGGGACCTGTTACAAACATCTCTTCAAATGATAACTTCATTTTAAATAATGGCACAGTTTCTGTAACTATACTATGGTCTTGTATGAGTACACATTTACTACATAGGTACATATATATGTACACACACACACACACACACACACACACACACACACACACATATATATATGTGAGAGAGAGAGAGAAAGAAAGAGAGAGAGAGAGAGAGAGAGAGAGGCGTAAGGATAATTAGTTCTAAGGCAATGAGGGAAGATAGTTTCCTTACAAAGTGCAAATATTAATTCATTCATATTGATAACTATAAGCATTCACTTTCCACATAAACAAGTATTTCCAAAATGGAAACAAATTGCAAAATTTTAGAAGTTAAGTGTTCTACAACAGTACACCTCAGGGACATTTCCTGTTCTATTTGGACACATAAAACATTGGGGCAGATCTTCTAAATTCTAGACCTTTTGGAACCTAGATAAAAACCAAAGAAAAGTTTCAAGTGAAGAGTCCAGGTGATGTTGTTTGGAGCAGAGACCAAAATGAGCTTGAGGGGAGTTACATTAGTTTTCTCTCTGTTGCTGGATTAAATAGCATGACCTAAGGCAACTTGTGGAGGAAAGGATTTCTTTTATCTCCCAGGTCACAGTCCATCACTTAGGAAATTCAGAATAGGCAATCAGGGAAGGAACCTGGAGGCAGAAACTGAAACATTGACTCTAGAGGAGCAATACTTATAGCCTTGTTCCTCAATATTTGTTCAGTCTGCTTTTTTATACAACCAAGGACCACCTGCCAAGAGTAATATCACCTTTAATGCTCTGGGCTCTCCCATAGCAATCATTAACCAATCAAGGAAATGCCTCCAGATTTGCCCATGGGACAATCTGATGGAAACATTTTCTCAAATCAGCTCCTCATTTTCCTCTTGATTCCAGCCTTTGTCAAGTGGAGGGGAAAAAAACTAACTATAACGGTAGGCCAATCAGCTTTTTAGCCTATTCAATTCTCCATGAGCCTAAGAAAATTGTATGGCCTCTTGGGTGTAGGATGAATTATGTGGTAGTCCAGAAGTGATGACCTGTTAAAGAGAACAGCAGAATCATCTATTGGACCTAGATGCCAGGTGGCGTAATTGTTTAGCTTTCTTTGAAGGCTCCATAGAAATCTAATCACATGAAGATTTATGCTGAAGTACTTTTTGTGCTATGATCTGAAAGGTTCATCCCACAAGAAAGCCTTTGCTAATTAGTTTTAGGGAATATCTGGAAGGATGTCTCCAGTCTATGTCCCAATGGAAAGAATAAATAAATCATTAACAACCTAGAAAAAAAGAAATAAATATTGCATTTATTTTTTAAAATTTGTTCAAAACTCCCTAATTGTAATGAGAAACTTAAATATTGCTCCAAAATGGTAGGGAAGCTGTCATGTGTCATTAACGATTACTTTCTAAGTGGTTCATCTTAACTAAGATTAAACATTAGTTATTGATTTTCTAATATAAACAAACAGAACTTTAAATGGTCTATGGTAGATGTAAACCAGATGTATAAAGATGTGGAAACTGAGCTGAATGAGTAAATGCTTTGCTCTGGAAGAGGGTTGCCCATGACTGTTGAGAAGTCTGATGCTCACTCTGCCATTTTCTTATTTATTCAAAACCCTGAAATCTTACCTTATCTCTCCTTCTCTTTTGATGGGAAATCTATTTCCCAATGTAGCACGAGCAGGAACAGATTTTCCTAAGATTCACTAGAGAGACGCCATCAGCATAGAGAACTACACAATTCAAATTTGTGAAAATGGGACTGGACATGAATGTGCTCAGTGAGCATGTGGGAACACAGTCTAGAAAGGCAGTTGCAGAGACATCCTTCCTAATTTTTTTCATTTAATTTTTAAATTATTGCATGATTACGTAATTTCCCCCTTCCCTTTCCTCCCTCAAAATTCTCCCCCATAAGGTACCTCCTTTCTCTCTTTCAAATTCATGGCCTGGAGATACAGGCTTAACAGGACTTCAAAAAGATAAGATTTAACATCAATGTGACATGGAGTCTTGATTTCCCTTGCACACAAATTCTGCCCCTGGCTGTGCTGTCTTCTGAAAGCTCCACATCTTCTTCTCTAAGTTGTCAGTTGTAATACCCCATGCAGTGTACTCGCACTCCTAGAGAATCAAGGAAATCTTGGGCACACTTACTATATATGCCGTTGTAGTAAATTGGTCTTTGCAATTATAAGGCTAATTATTATTATTATTATTATTATTATTATTATTATTATGTGTTTTAATTTTATACATCAGCCATGGGTTCCCCTGTCCTCCCCCCTCCCGCCCCCACCCCCACCTTCCCCCCAGCACCTCCACTCCATTCCCATGTCCTCCAGGACCAAGACACCCCTGGGGATTCATTTAAACCTGGTGGATTCAGTACAGGCAGGTCCAGTCCCCTCTTTCCAGGCTGAGCAAAGTGTCCCTGTGTAAGCCTAAGGTTCCAAACAGCCAGCTCATGCACTAAGGACAGGTCCCGGTCCCACAGCCTGGATGCCTCCCAAACAGTTCAAGCTATTCAATTGTCTCACTTATCCAGAGGGCCTGATCTAGCTAGGGGCTCCACAGCCGTTGGTTCATAATTCATGTGCTTTCTTTCGATTGGCTATTTGTCCCTGTGCTTTTTGCAATCTTGGATTCAACAATTCACGCTCTTACAGTCCCTCCTCTTTCTCGACAGTTGGACTCCTGGAGCTCCACCTGGGGCCTGGCCGAGGATCTCTGCATCCACTTCCATCAGTTATTGGATGAGAGTTCCAAGACAAATGTTAGGGTGTTTAGTCATCTGATCACCAGACTTGGTCAAATCAGGCTTTCTCTCAACCATTGCCAGCAGTCTACAGAGGATGTATCTTTGTGGATTTCTGGGGACCTCTCCAGCACTCTGCCTATTCCTGTTCTCATGTGGTCTTCATTTATCATGGTCTGTTATTCCTCGTTCTCCCTTTCTGTTCTTGATCCAGCTGGGATCTCCTGCTCCCCTAAGCTTTCTTTCCCTCAAATCTTGCCCTTCACTACTCCCACTGTCGTCCAGGTTGTTCATGTAGATCTCATCCATTTCTCTGTCATTGGGTGATCCCTGGGTCTTTCCTAGGGTCCCGTTTTCTAGGTAGCCTCCCTGGAGTTGTGTAGCAGTCAAACTTCATAAGGTTTGAAGGCTAATTATTTTTTAACAAGTCACACAGGGGGCTGAAGAGATGACTCAGAGCACTTGTTCTTGCAGGGAACCGTGGTTTTTTCCAGTACTGATGCACTAGCTTACAACCACCTATAACTCCAGTTCCACAGTACATGATGCCTTATTCTGACCTCTTCAAGCAACGGGCATGCATATGTATACATACATATATGTAGGAAACACAATCATGCACATAAAGTGAAATAAATAAATATAAAACTATAAACAAACTAACTAATAAATAAAAGTCACAAAGCACAAGCATTCAGTGGCGTAATCATGAAGAAGGGCTCCTGGGCAGCTCAGAGCCTAGACAGATGTCATTCTCAGACTAGAGCAGTCACAGAGCTTCCCAACATGCAAAAGGAAAACTGTAAAACCAGGGCTGAATGAATGACATGGAAGAGTGAGAGAGCCGTCCCCAGTAGACTCTTTCCCAGAAGTCAGTTTTGGGTTCCTAGCTGTGTTGTCACAGCTGCTTTGCTTTCCTTCTAGAATACTCCCCAAATCTCAAGCTTCCCCCAAGTAGCTCAAAATCAAGCAAGTTATGAAATAATGTTTTCTGTCAACAAAAATGTTACTGTTATTTTCTGTATAGTGTACCTTTGTGGAGGTCTCCCAGTGTTAATGGTACTTGGGTACAGTGGTTAGAATGACTCTGTCTCACGTCATTTACTTCTGACTAATCCAATGTCTTCCTAAATGTCATTACTAGATCAGCAGCCTGCCTTTTGCTCTGGAGAATTTTGAAGTTTCATTCTGATGTCTCTAGCATGTGGTGATGTTTTTGTTTAACATAGAATAAAGTGTGGTAATTGGATTCAAAGAGACCTGTCTTCCTTTACTGACGGCAGTCTCTCAATGCAAGTGGAGTTGCTTCTCTTTATGCTCTCTGTTTGTGTTTCCTATACACTCACTGGCCCCTTTTGTCTACACTGGCATAAGCCTTTGTGTGACTCTGTCTACTGGGTCATCAAGCTAGGATAAGACACAGGAACTCCCAGCTGCACAGCTGCCAGAAGTGTGTGTCTCCCAAGCACATATCACTTCCGTAGTGTGTGTAAACAGGTCCATTTCCCTTGGTTATTTATTGACTCGTTTGGAGTGATTGATGTTTTCTCTTTTGCCAGGAAACATTGCTTCCTAAAATCCTGGAAGTCCTGGTGTTTAATACCCACCTCTTGCTAAAGGGTCTAAGTCCTCATGATATGAGGGAGCAGTTGAGAGCCCACATTTCAGATAAAGTGTTCTGCTCCGTGTACTCCATGGTGATCTCTGTCTTTTAGTTTCCCAGAAACCAAAGCCCAGGTATACATTACAGTACAGATATGAGAGTAACTATCGCTCTGAACCTTCAAAACTCTTTTTCACCCCAATCCACCTAACTGATTCCTGCTCACCAAGCCTGTCACAATTCTGTCTTTTTCATTTTTTGGTAAGAGATTCAATTTCTGCCAAGGTGTGAAGTCCATCAGGTTCATGCACGTACCCAGGTGATGAGAAATACAGATTTTATTGGATCTCTGTTTCCTCGTGAACCAGTTTCCATGTTGGGCTGAAACACCACTGTGCAGTCAGCTTCATTTTCTCCTATTTATTCATCCACCTACCTGCTCTGCATCCACTGTCAATTTCATTTTATTCTATTTCATTATGAAATAAACACACACACACACACACACACACACACACACACACACACACAGGAACATATAATATCTACATCTTACTACATTCCATTCTTCTCTAATATATACCACAGATTGGTTATCGATATAGAATAAAAATGGATTTGTCACAGTTCTGAAGACTGAATGTCTAAGGTCAAGGTTCCAGTGGGTTCCATTGTCCAATGAGGTCTGCACCTTGTTTGTGAGATGCCACCTGATGCCACATACTCTGGAGGAAAGAAAGCTGAGTCCTCAGAGGGCACAAGACAGAGTGAATAAACTCCCTCTGCCAAGCCCTTTAATTAGGACGCCTACTCCCACCATAAAGTATTCCTTGTGATCCAACAGCTTCCTAAAGGTCCTGTATCTTTTTTAATAAAACAATTCTTTATTGATTCTTTGGGAGTTTCAGATCATGCACCCCAATCCCATTCACCTGCCAGTCCCTCCATATCCACCCATCACCCTTGTAGTATTCCCCTCAACCCCCCAAATTAATTAAAAACAAAACAAAACAAATCACCTCACTCCTCTGCGAGTGAGACTTGAATGTTAGCTATCCCATCCTTGTGAGGCTGTTAGACAGCCTGTGAGACCCATTCCTGGTGGCAGCAACACATTACTTAATAAATGTTAGAGCAAGAGAATGGAACGCTCAGCACTGCAGAAAAATTGCATGACAGCTCCCAGGAGACAAGCTCACAACCATTCACACCATCAAAATTTGGAAACATCATTATTGGACCTTCACTAAAATTCTTCTCAGATATCCTGCTGTTGCTCCTTGTCATGGAGATCCTGTGATTATCATTCCACAGGACCAGTCACTTCACATGCTCTAGCAGGTCATAGATGGGGTACATGTTAGGGTGGGCCAACCCAAGGCCCAGAATGGGAGCCTGGGTGACAGCTGAGCTGTTGGTCTGGGCTACTGGGACAGCACCCCCTCAGGTGAGGGATGGAGTCAGCTCTCCTAGGCCCATCCATGCCATTGGGGCCAGCTCTTCCTCACCAATAGTAAGGGGTAGGGACATCTCTCCTAAATGTGGGGGTGGGGAGTAGGGATGGGGAGCAGATCTCACATGGGGGTGGGGCCAGCTCTTCTGCACAGTGTTCAGTGAGGGGTGGGGCCAGCTATCTCAGGGCCAGGGAGGGGTGTGGTGACTCAGCAGGGCCCTCAGATTTCAACATGCATGGTTCCTATGATTCCTCTGTGGAAACATGGGCCATGGACATCAACACAGACCCAAGTTACAGCAGGAGCACTTGGCATATTAATCTCTATAAAGATAACCTCCCACTGTGAATGGTCTCCTGTTTAATTTTCTTTGTAGTACCGTTTGATGTATTTTGTTTTCACTTTGATATAATTAAATCAGATTTTTCATTATGAGATTTGTATCTTGTGGACAAAATTTTTCTTTGAAGTCATGAAGAAATTTCCCTACATGTTATTCATGGATCAAATCTTCATATGTGGAAGGAAAGACTTTAAAATATTTAGGAGATGTGTTTTTATTTTTGTGTCAGTAGAATACATTCTAGTGATGGTGTTTCTTCTTCAAATCAAGAATGTCAAACCTTCCTCTCTCAGAATGTAACCTCTGTTCCTTATTGATTTTTAAATACCTATGGGTAGTTTCAGGTTCTGTACTCTGTTTTGAGTGGCTCTCTTTTAATTTTTGTAATTATATTATAAAAAACAACTCTCTACCTCTTGCTGTAGTTCAGAAACCCATTAAAAACACCAATCACCTTATATAGTTGTACAAAACACGTTTGGGATTTGAGAGGATTCATCACAAATCCACAAATGTCACCTTTTTTCCATCATTAAATTAAATAAGATTGTTCACCCCTCTATTTTCATTAAGATTACTTTTCTTTCTTCCAAAAATTATAATTTTTTCATGTACTTTGTCCCAGTATTTATTGACTATTCTTTTGTGAAATTTAGAATTTTATTATGATTTTAAGTAAGACTCTAAATTTTTACAGTTACATTTTAAATTCATTCAATTAATCTTGCTGCTGTTGAAAAATGGTTTTCTCTTGCGTCATTTGCAAAACACAAGTCTTTGGACTCTTATAGGAAACTACTTTGTAATAACCCCTGCTTGCTCAGGATATGATACTTTGTTAATTCACCATGGACCTGGTATTTAAATGTTGTTTTCAGAGTTGTTGCCTGTATGTTTTACCTACTTAGGCTAGTAGCAAACTTTACCTTAAAACACCAAAACTTTGCACTGATAATTAAGTAAGACAGGCACTTATGACATAAACAAAGCAAATGAATTCCAGACATTTCTACTCCAGACACTTTGGTTTCACAGTTTCAAATGAAGGTAAATGTAATGACTTGGTCAACGGATTTCAGTTTGATTTAAAATATGTAGTCTTGTGGATTTGAAGTACAGTACTTGGAGTGAAACTTTCTTAAAAGTGTAAGCAACATCCCAAAATGTTTAAGCGTTGCTCTGCCTTGTGGTAATTTTCTCTCTCCAGACCATTCCCAGCTGTCTTGTCTTGTTTGAGGTCCATTTAAAACAGAAAATTCTTCCTCCCTACCTTGTAAAAAAACACTAGTGCAGAAGTGTTTTGTCTTCAACTGGAAAGTTTAATGTCATTTTTGTTTTATAGGAAAATGTTTACAATTGAATCTTAATGTTATCTTGTTTTATGATATTTTTGCCACCCCCCACATTTTGTAGGTTATATATTTTTATTCCTTTAATTCAGTCTTTGGAATGTTTTCACTTTCTTTGACCTGTAGATAGTAACTTTGAAAACTATCTACTAATCTTTTTTTCTTATTTTTATATTGTGGAGCTTTTAATATGTATATTTAACCTAGCACAGTATGGTTGAATAACATTTCCCCCCTCTCTTTGTACAGCAATACAAGAAACTGGATATTTGAAATACAAGGGCTCATCTTCTAATTTACAGTTTTCAAGTTCCTGGCATTTTAGCTTCATTTTTTTTCTAACCTTACAAGTCAGTAGAATTTTTAGGATGTGTGCTTAGCCTAACAAAATGTTGTTGTATATAAGTCTTGAGCCTAAGGCTCAGGAATCATTGCAGGGGATGGGGTAGAAAGATTGTAAAAGCTAGAGGAACAGGGGGTTTACTGGGAAATTGTGTCTCTTAAAAATATCAGGGAAGCTAGACCCATGACATCTCACCAGCACAGCTACTTAAACATGACCAGAACAAGATGGTACCAATAGACAAGCTACTGTGACTGGGAAAAGGCCAGGGAGCCTCAACCCTATCAAGAACTACAGACGACAACGAAGGAATGCCGAGAGTGGGGGACAAAGCTTTCCCCAGGGAAGAGCACACCAAACGGTTATCCAACACCAAATGGTCAACGCGGAAAACATACATACAAGTAACATGAGACAGACTGAGCAGGTTGTATTTATGTACTTAGAAATGTAGACGTGGAACAATAATTAAAGAGAAAGAGGTCATGAATTTGAATGAGAAGCAGAGGACAAGGATAGAAAGGGTTGGAGGGAGGAAAGGGGGTAAATGGCATAATTACATTATAGCCTAATATTTTAAAGTTATTTTTCAAAATCCTGTTGTAGAACATTTTCCTCTCTTTATAAAACCTTAAAGGAACCTGGAGATTTTAAATGCCATTATGTCATTCTTCCTTTAAGACCTCTACATCCCCAGTATTTTCATTTTGTGCTATTTTTGAATTCTAGAAAATTAGACATTATTCTTGTGTTGTGGATTTGGATTTACATTTACATACACATCTGCTGTTGTCTTTGTCTAGGAGTTTTTATAGCTCAGCTGTCCTGACTGAGGCTGATTCCTTTCTTTCTTCTTGGTGTTCAGGATAGAACCCAGGTTCTTCTTCATGTTAAGCATGGGGTCTACTACTGAGCTTCTCACAGACTCAAACAGTTTTTCTTATGAAGGTCCCTAGAGACCATCTACATTGCTATTCATCAACACATAGTCTTACTTTCTCCAGTTCCAGAGGCTCTACACTTTGGCCTACTTTTTCCTCTCAGCATATTGAATGTATTTCCCAGTCTTCCGGCTTCTCTTGGGTGTGGGAGGAACTCCGTTGTTGATATGTATTGAGTTTGTTCATATTACTCTCTTCTCTCCCCTTGACTTACCGAGAAATCATCTCTGCTTTGGTTCTCACGTATACCTTCTTACTCTGTCTTCCATTAAAAGCACCCAATATCTTCTTACTTCATCATGCTTAATTTCTTCAGTCATATTTTTTAAATTTTATTTATTTATTTATTTATTTTGGCTTTTTGAGGCAGGATTTCTCAGTGTGACAGGACTGGCTGTCCTGGAACTCGTTCAGTAGAGCAGGTTGGCCTTAAATTCAGAGATCCGCCTGCCTCTGCCTCCTGAGAGTTGGGACTAAAGGCACGTGCTACCATCACCAGGCTTTCATATCTTCTTAAATGAAAATAATTTTTATACAATATACTCTTATCTTAAAGTTTATTTTTTTGATATATTTTAATCTGATGTTCTAAGTTTTCGACTCCTAATATCAGTAACTTTTTATTTCATTTCTACAGGTTTGGGTTTTTTCTCTCTATTTGGCTGGACATTTATTCTGATAACTTACTGAATGTACTTTTTAAGATGCCTGCATCAGATATTCCAATACCAGATGCTTTGAACATCTGGCTCCTGTTTTTCTTTTCTGGACACTGAAATTCATTCATGGCTGCTTGCAGCTTCATATACTATGAAGCCTTTCTTTTTGATCTGTGAGTTCATTTTTCTGTTGGAATTTTATTGTTGGCAATTGCTTCTGGCTCATTTACCTCTGTTCCTCTCTCAGACACTTTCTCGGGCTTCCGACTTGCGACCAGACTTTGGATGACTTCCATGTCAATTCTCAGTTTGGGATTTTGTTTGTTTGTTTGAGGAAGACAGTATCACATCATGTCCCAAGCACAGCAAGGGCAGGGTTTGCAGTACCAATTCTCAGGGAAGACTTGTTTATTTATCTTTTCCTAATGAAAGGCTGGGCTGGGAACATCCACTAGTTCCGCCCCACCTTGGGTAGTGGCTTTCTGTCCCGTGGACTGAATCTGACCTTCCCAGTACCCAGGCTCAGTTCACAGGCAGTGTCTTCTCCCACATCCTCCCTGCACTGGCCCTGGCCCTGCTGTCTGACTCATGATCACATATACTTCTGGATAGCTATTAGAATGGAAACTCTTGCCAGGCCCCTGGGCTCCACTTGGCTCAGCTCGTGGGCTTCACTCTTCTCATTTGGTGGCATCAGGGAAGGCTCTCTCTTAGTGAAAATTTTCACATCTACTGATAGATATCAGAGTGCTGCTTTTTGTTTTGTTTTGATTGCTACTTTCTTCCTTTCTGGAGTAATTTCCATATTAAATTGAATACACAAATGTATACTCACAGGACAGTTTTGGAGATACACAGCTCTGCTGAAAGGAATCACTGGGATGGAGCTGATGGTCCATGCTTCCTCAAACCTTCCATGTGAGGCAGAAGACTGACATCAGAGCTCTTCCAACCACACTCGACTCTCCTTTGACACCGACAGGAAGAGATGTCCTGAAGCACCTTTGCTCTTGTGCTCTATAATGTGCCTGCTCCATTTCAAAGCTGAGGGACCCAGTGACTATCAGAATAAACTGTTAATTCATAGTTAATTAAAGTGAACCCTAATTTCTCCTGCATTTCTTGCATCTCATGTGTCAATGAGGTCCCCTCACATTTTCTTTAAAATTCCCATGGAAAATTGCACACAAAGACAAAATCTTCCAAAAACAAATCCAAAGCTTGCCTGGGAGAGTGAAAGAGTGTGGCTGTGCAGCTTGCTCTTGGACATGCAATTCAGGAAGTTGTGCAGCACCTGTGTACTCCAATTATACAAAAAGAGACTCTAAGCATTGTGTCTTAGAGTGGGTAAAGTCGTTTAGCATAAAAAGCTCATGTCAAAATGGGAAATTTCAACAGCAGATATCTTTATTATACATTTTACTGTTAAAAGGTCACTAAATCAGTTAGGATATTTAAAATGAGATGAATCCCCCATACACACTTAATACACTACACACACACACACACACACACACACACACACACACACGCACACATACGCACATTTACATATATACATATACACCATAAACACACACAATTCACATATATATATCACATATACACAAATACCACACACATACATGCACATACACATTCACATATATACATATGCACCATAACACTCTCATGTATAAACACACTTTCATATATATGCATATACACCACACACACAAACTCATGCACACACACATTCACATATATACATATACATCAAAAACAAACACATGCCTGAACTCCCATCTGGACCAGAGGTGAGTGTCTGGGTTATAGCCACAGAGGCAGCTGCACCTGGGTCCCACTGCTGGACACGGGCCACCCCGGGAGGACTGGACCAACTTGGCCCCAGATTCCTGCCAATTGGTGGGCCCTGCGGGAAGGCTCCCCTTTTCCAAGACTGCAGGCAGACACTGCAGGCTCCACACCCTGCCCACACACCCATGGGCTGGAGACACCAGCCACTTCCTGAGAATCAGAGACCAGCCACAAGCTTCCATCCTGCCCTAGAACTCCCATCTGGACCAGATACCAGAGGAACTCCCATCTGGACAAGAGAAGCTCCCATCTGGACAAAATAAGGAGACCCCAGGGACTTCCCGAGACTCAGAGTCCAGCCCCCCAGCTCCTATCTGGCCAGCACTCTCATCTGGACCAGCACTCCCATCTGGCCCAGAGCTTCCATCTGGACCAGAGAGAGGCTCCCTAAATCTGTCAACTATCTCTGGCCCAAGTACACTGATAAGACCAAGAACGAACACAAGAGGAGATGGGCAGACATCAAGGCAGAAGTACATACAACAAAATAAAGAGCAATACAGCATCACCAGAACCTAGCCCTTCTCCAACAGCTAGACCTGAACATCACAGAATGGAAGAAGAAGAAGAAAACAACCTTATAAGTAACATCATGAAGAGGCTAGAGCCTTATATAGAAGAAATAAAAAATAAAGTAGAGGAACAGACAAACAAAAAATGGGAAGAATGCTATAAAAAACTAGAGGAAATGACAATTAAAGCAGAAGAAAACAATAAGTCCCTGAAAGAAAATCATGAAAAAGCAAAGTAGACAATCCAAGACCTGAAGAGGGAAATAGAAAAAATGAAGAAGACACTAGCAGAAGGAATGCTGGAAATAGAAAATCTGAGTAAACAAACAGGAACTTCAGAGGCAAGTATAACCAACAGAATGCAAGAGATGGAAGAGAGGATCTCTGGTGTTGAAGATACAGTAGAAGAAATAGGTTCATCAGTCAAAGAAAACACTAAAACTAACAAAGTCATGACCCAAAATGTCCAAGAAATTTGGGACACCATGAAAAGACCAAACCTACGAATAATAGGGATAGAGGAAGGAGAATACCAACTCAAAGGCACAGAAAATATATTTAACAAGATCATAGAAGAAAACTTTCCCAACTTAAAGAAGGAAATGCCTATGAAGATACAAGAAGCCTATAGAACACCAAACAGACTAGACCCCCCCCCAAAAATCCCCTCGCCACATGATAATTAAATAACTAAATGTACAGAATAAAGAATATTAAGGGGAGCAAAGGAAAAAGGCCAAGTGACTTATAAAGGCAAACCCATCAGAATAACACCCAATTTCTCGATGGAGACTTTGAAAGCCAGTAGGACCTGGACAGACACTAAGAAACCATGGATGCCAGCCTAGACTAATATACCCAGCAAAACTTTCAATCATCATAGATGGAGTGAACAAGACCTTCCAAGACAAAACCAGATTTAAACAATACTTATCCACAAACCCAGCCCTACAGAAAGCACTAGAAGGAAAATTCCATCCTAAGGAAGGCACATACAGCCATGAAAACACAGGCAATAGATAACACCACAGCAGTAAACCCCAAAGAAGACAAGTACACACACATTACCACCAAAAAATAAAAATAACAACAGGAACGAACAATCACTAGTCATTAATATCCCTTAATATCAATGGACTTAATTCACCTATAAAAAGACACAGACTAACAGAATGGACACAAAAACAGGACCCATCTTTCTGCTGCATACAAGAAACACACCTCAAATTCAAAGACAGACACCTCCTAAGAATAAAAGGCTGGGAAAAGACTTTCCAATCAAATGATCTTAAGAAGCAAGCTGGTGTAGCCATCCTAATATCCAGCAAAATAGACTTCAAACTAAAATCAATGAAAAGAGATGATGAAGGACATTACATACTCATCGCAGGAAAGATCCACCAAGATGAAGTCTCAATTCTGAACATTTATGCCCCAAACACAAAGGCACCCACATATGTAAAAGAAACATTACTAAAGCTTAAATCACATATAAAACCCCACACATTAATAGTGGGAGACTTTAACACCAACTTTCACCTCTGGACAGATCGGCCACATTGAAACTTAACAGAGACATAATGGACTTAACTGATGATATGGCTCAAAGGGGCTTAATCGATATCTACAGAACATTCCACCCAAACAAAAAAGAATATACCTTCTTCTCAGCACCCCATGGAACCTTCTCTAAAATCAACCACATACTTGGTCACAAAGCAAATCTCAACACATACAAAACAATTGGAATAACCTCCTGTGTTCTATCAGACCACCATGGTTTAAAGTTAGATTTCAACAACAGAAAAAACTACAGAAATCCTACAATCTCATGGAAACTGAATAATGCTCAACTGAATCACCAGTGGGTTAAGGAAGAAATAAAGAAAGAAATTAAAGACTTCCTAGAGATAAATGAAAATGAATACACCACATACCCAAACTTATGGGATACTATGAAAGCAGTGCTAAGAGGGAAATTCATAGCACTAGATGCCCACATACAGAAGCTGGAGAAATCTCACTCTAGTGACTTGACAGCACACCTGAAAGCCCTTGAACAGGAGGAAGAAGCATAGTCTCCCAGGAGGAACAGATGCCAGGAAATTATCAAATTGAGAGCTGAAATCAATAAAATAGAAATAAAGAGAACAATACAAAGGATTAATGAAACAAAGAGTTGGTTCTTTGAGAAGATCAACAAGATAGACAAGCCCTTATCCAAACTAACCAAAAGACAGAGGGAGAGCATCCAAATTAACAAAATCAGAAATGAAAAGGGGGACATAACAACAGACAATGAGGAAATCCAGAGAATCATCAGGTCATACTTCAAAAACCTCTACTCCACAAAACTGGAAAATCTAAAAGAAATGGATACTTTTCTGGATAGGTACCACATACCTAAGTTAAATCAAGACCAGATAAACCATTTAAATAGTCCAACAACCCCTAAGGAAATAGAATCCGTCATTAAGAGTCTCCCAACCAAAAAAAGCCCTGGACCTGATGGTTTCATTGCAGAATTCTACCAGATCTTCAAAGAAGACTTAATACCAATACTCTTTAAATTGTTCCACACAATAGAAGCAGAAGGTATATTACCAAACTCCTTCAATGAGGCTACAATTACCCTGATTCCTAAACCAAACAAAGATGCAACAAAGAAAGAGAACTACAGACCGATCTCCCTCATGAACATTGATGCAAAAATACTCAATAAAATTCTGGTGAACAGACTCCAATAACACATCAAAACAGTTATCCACCATGGTTAAGTAAGCTTCATCCCAGGGATGCAAGGGTGGTACAACATACAAAAGTCCGACAATGTAATACACCATATAAACAAACTCAAAGAAAAAAACCACATGATCATCTCACTAGATGCAGAAAAGGCATTTGACAAAATCCAACACCCCTTCATGATAAAGGTCTTGTGCGATCAGGAATACAGGGAACATACTTAAACATAATAAAGGCAATCTACAGCAAGCCAACAGCCAACATCAAATTAAATGGAGAGAAACTCAAAGCAATACCACTAAAATCAGGAACAAGGCAAAGCTGTCCCCTCTCCCCCTACTTATTCAATATAGTACTTGAAGTTCTAGCCAGAGCTATAAGACAACATAAAGAGATTAAGGGGATACAAATTGGAAAGAAAGAAGTCAAGCTCTCCCTATTTGCAGATGACATGTTAGTATACATGAGTGACCCCAAAAATTCAACCAAGGTACTGATACAGCTAATAAAAACCTTCAGCAACATTGCAGGATACAAGATCAACTCAAAAAAATCAATAGTCCTCCTGTATACAGTAGACAAACAGGCTGAGAAGGAAATCAGAGATACATCACCCTTTACAATAGCCACAAATGATATAAAATACCTAGGGGTTACTCTGACTAAGCATGTGAAGGACCTATATGACAAGAACTTTAAGTCCCTGAAAAAAGAAATTGAAGAAGATGTCAGAAAATGGAAAGATCTCCCATGCTCATGGATAGGCAGGATTAACATAGTAAAAATGGCGATCTTACCAAAAGCAATCTACAGATTCAACACAATCCCCATCAAATAACCAACACAATTCTTCACAGATCTGGAAAGAATAATACTCAACTTCATATGGAAAAACAAAAAACCCAGGATAGCCAAAAGAATCCTGTACAATAAAACAAACTCTGGAGGCATCACAATCCCCAACCTCAAGCTCTACTATAGAGCTACTGTAATAAAAACAGCTTGCTACTGGCATGAAAACCAACATGTAGACCAATGGAATTGAATTGAAGATCCTGATATTAACCTGCACACCTATGAACATATAATTTTTGACAAAGAAGCCAAAAATGTACAATGGAAAAAAGAAAGCATCTTCAACAAATGGTACTGGCATAACCGGATGTCCATGTGTAGAAGGCTACAAATAGATCCATACCTGTCACTGTGCACAAAACTTAAGTCCAAGTGGATCAAAGACCTCAACATAAATCCAGCTACTCTGAACCTGATAGTAGAGAAAGTAGGAAGTACTCTTGAACGCATTGGCACTGGAGATCACTTTCTAAATATAAGACCAGTAGCACAGACACTGAGAGAAACAATCAATCAATGGGACCTGCTGAAACTGAGAAGCTTTTGTAGAGCAAAGGACATGGTCAACAAGACAAAGCAACAGCCTACAGAATGGGAAAAGGTCTTCACCAACCCCACATCTGACAGAGGGCTGATATCCAGAATATATAAAGAACTCCAGAAATTAGACATCAAAATGTCCAACAGTCCAATTAAGAAATGGGCTATAGAACTAAACAGAGTATTCTCCACAGAGGAAGTTCAAATGGCTGAAAGACATTTAAGGAATTGCTCAACATCCCTAATTATCCAGGAAATACAAATCAAAACGACTCTGAGATACCACCTTACACCTGTCAGAATGGCTAAGATCAAACACACAGAAGACAGTTTATGCTGGAGAGGATGTGGAGCAAGGGGAACTCTCCTCCACTGCTGGTGGGAATGCAAGCTTGTACAGCCACTTTGGAAATCAATAATGCGCTTCCTTGGAAAATTGGGAATCCATCTCCCCCAAGACCCAGCTATACCACTCTTGGGCATATACCCAAGGAATGCTCAATCATACCACAAGGGCATTTGCTCAACTATGTTCATATCAGCTCTGTTTGTAATAGCCAGAACCTGGAAACAACCTAGGTGCCCTTCAACTGAAGAATGGATAAAGAAATTTTGGTACATATACACAATGGAGTACTACTCAGCAGAGAAAAACAATGACATCATGAGATTTGCAGGCAAATGGATTGATCTAGAAAAAATCATCCTGAGTGAGGTAACCCAGCCTCAGAAGGACAAACATGGTATGTACTCACTCATAGGAGGATACTAGATGTAAAACAAAGATGACTAGACTGCTACACAACTCCAGGGAGACTATGTAGAAAACGGGACCCTAGGAAAGACCCAAGGATCACCCAATGACAGAGAAATGGATGAGATCTACATGAACAACCTGGACGACAGTGGGAGTAATGAAGGGCAAGATTTGAGGGAAAGAAAGCTTAGGGGAGCAGGAGATCCCAGCTGGATCAAGAACAGAAGGGGAGAATGAGGAATAACAGACCATGATAAATGAAGACCAGGAACAGGCAGGAATGAGAACAGGAATAGGCAGAGTGCTGGAGAGGTCCCCAGAAATCCACAATGATGCATCCTCTGTAGACTGCTAGCAATGGTCGATAGAAAGCCTGATCTGACCTAGTCTGGTGATCATATGGCTAAACACCCTAACTGTCGTGCTGGAACTCTCAGCCAATAACTGATGGAAGTGGATGCAGAGATCCTCAGCCAGGCCCAAGGTGGAGCTCCAGGTGTCTCACTGTCTTGAAAGAGGAGGGACTGCAAGAGCATGAATGGTTGAATCTAAGATTGCAAAAAGCACAGGGACAAATAGCCAAATGAATGGAAGTACATGAATTATGAACCAAAGGCTGTGGAGCCCCTGGCTGGATCAGGCCCTCTGGATAAGTGAGACAATTGAATAGGTTGATCTGCTTGGGAGGCACCCAGTCTGTGGGACCAGGATCTGTCCTTAGTGCATGAGCTGGCTGTTTGGAACCTTGGGCTTACACAGGGGCACTTTGCTCGGTCTGGAAGGAGTTGACAGGACCTGCCTGTACTGAATCCACCAGATTTAAATGAATATCCAGGGGTGCCTTGATCCTGGAGGACATGGGAATGGAGGGGAGGGGCTGGGGGGAAGGTGGTGGTGGGTGCGGGATGGGGGAGGACAGGGGAACCCATGGCTGATGTATAAAATTTAAAACACATAATAATAATAATAAAAACAAAAACAAAAAAACAAACACACATTCACACTTTTACATATTCACCACATATACATGCACAAATATACATTTGCACCATACACACTCATACACACACACACACACACACACACACACTTCTGTTCATTTTCACACAACCTGATCAGGTAGAGAACAAAGACACAGCTATCCTTTTTCCTCACTTATCATTTCCTCTGTCAGACACAGAAAGGTGAAGCCCTCCATTTGAATCTGTTTTAAACATTGTTTGGATTATAAACTTAGAAGCATATTGATAAGGCTTAGAGAAATGGCCCAACGAGGTGGGTAAAGACTCTCTCTTTCACTGTTTTTCACAGCAGTTTCCCAGCTCCCTCTACTGACCGGCAATCCTAGCCAGACAACCAGGCATCCACACCATCTACCAAGCATCCCAAGATCACCTCATACTATAACGCAGATAACACATATATCTGCTTTAGCCAAATAGGTCTGCACTATGGAAACTCTTGTTTAATATGGGGAGCAAGGAGATCAAGTAAGACAAAGTCACTCTCCAAGAGAAGAATGATTGGGTTTGTATCCTGAACAATGACTACAGAAAGAAGCCAAGTGACTCACAGAAATTTATTCTATAAAATAAAAGGTTTCAACATCATTATCTGTTACTCATACAGTATGTTCAGGCCCTCTAAAGCACTGAGATGTTCAGATACAGTCTGGAGCCATAGATACTAGAAAGCAAGGCATCTCTGAAGTGTATAAGGAGGAATATGAGAGAAACAACTGGATGCAATGGGGTGTGTGCCAGCTTGCTCATAACAGGACACTGGAGAGAATTGTTACCCATGCTGTTAAATGACTCTTTACTCATAAAACCCAACAGGTGTTTCCCAAGACATCTTGGTACAGCTGGTCCAACACAATCCAAATAAGGCTTTTCATGCTATGTGATAGCTCCAGGCATGAAGGTGGGCTGGACATTTGCTTTCAAGAACAACACACGTTAATTAAATGTACATGGCTCCAATGTTGTACTGATTCTACAAGATCTTGTTTAAGAATTCCATCTTCCTCTAATTCTAATGGTGCTTTCAATTCACAAGAACTCTCCAAAGGCAGTTGGCCAAAGTCAGAATCGTGTAACAGGTGGTGGTTTAGCTTAGTCACAATGTTAGAACCATTGGCAGTTCATTGGAATCTCTTCTCTGAGGGCATTGCTTTTTAACAAAGTGAATGTCCAGAGAATCATCAAGGCCCGCAGCTGTCTCAGACATGACATATGCATTTCATCATCTCATTATCTGAATAACACAATCGGGGAAGGGAGCCTTGAAAAGTTGCAGGACTGAGGCAGTAAGACAGCTGAGCCAGCGAATTGCTGCTCAGTATATAAAATGAGATTGTTAAAACAAAACAAAACAAAACAAAACAAGCCTGTCTGTAGCTCTGAGTATTAGTCTCTCTCTGTCTCTCTCTCTGTCTCTCTGTCTCTCTGTCTCTGTCTCTCTCTCTCTCTCTCTCTCTCTCTCTCTCTCACACACACACACACACACACACACACACACACACACACACACACACATCACATACACATTGCAGAGGGGGGACTTGGTAGTTAGCAGGCTACAACAGACAAGCCATTTTCTTCCTTCCCTACAGCCCTCACTGTGTTCTAGGGTTTGAGATTCTTAGCATCTGTATCCTTAATATTTCTCCCTCAGTATCCTCCTAGTTGGCTTTGATTATGGGGCTGAGGGATTTGAGAAAAACTTCAGTGTCATCATGTCTCCATCCTATGTCTCCTTTCCTCAAGTTGGCTCATCCTCTCCTCACCTGTGTGACAACAACCTGTTTCCTCATTGCAACACTTTGGGTAAAGTATTCCATATACTTTTTATAGACATCTGTTCTATATTTTTGCTGTTGCTGAATGGTGCTGATGTGTATTCTTCAGGTTTCTCTAGAGAAACAGAACAGTAGGATGGAGCTGTCTACATACAGACGCATATAAGCATGTAGGCAGTCGGTCCTCTTCTCTCATGGGCTCCATATTTGTGGATTCCACAAACAATAGATCAAAAATGCTTGTAAAACAGTGTTCTATACTAAACAGGCACATATTTTTTTCTTATTCCTATTCAATGCACAATACTCTGTCACAACCATTTATCCAACACATTAGCCATTCCAAGTCAGTTAGAGCTGATTTACAGTGTACTGGCTGTCTCCAAAGAATGTATGCAAACATAGCACAACCTTACATAAGAACCCAAGCATCTGTGCAGTGGTTTACCCACAGAGGGTGTCTTGGAAGCAGGGCTGAGGATACAGCGAGACAACTGTGGTGATATTGTGTTCCCCAATATATTGGGCACCCTAATAAACTTATCTGGGGTCAGAGAACAGAACAGCTGCTAGATATAAAGGCCAGGAAATGGTGGCACATACATCTTTAATTCTAATGTCCCAAAGGCAGAGATCTGCCTGGATCTCTGTGAGTTCAATGTCACACTGGAAACAGCCAGGCATGGTGACACATGCCTTTAGTTCAAGGAAGTGATGGCAGGAAGCAGAAAGGTATATAAGGTGTGAGGAACAGGAACTAGAGTTCTGTTAAGCTTTTAGGTTTTTGAGCAGCAGTTCAGCTGAGATCCATTCGGATGAGGACACAGAGGCTTCCAGTCTGAGGAAATGAGATCAGCTGAGGAATTGGCAAGGTGAGGTTAGCTGTGGCTAGTGCTGTTTCTCTGATCCTTCGGCATTCACCCCAATATCTGGCACTGGGTTGGTTTTTTTTTATTAATAAGACCTTCTAATATTTGTATTACAGACAACTATATAGGAACAGAGATAAAAAGAAAGTGGTTGACTTTGTAGAGCTGGCTCATAGGACTTTGGGTGACAGCAGGTCTAAAATCTACAGCTTGGGTCAGCAAGAAACAAACAGAGGCAAGAAATCTTGAAATCTTGAGGCCGAATATTGCTGTTTCTCCAGGAAAGCTCAGGTTTTGCTATGCTAACCTGCAATTGATTAGATCGTACGTGCAGACATTGTGTGTGTGTGTGGGGGGTCATCTCTCAACTTGGAGTCAAATGAAGGCGAATGGGAATGTTAATAACATCCATTAAATGTATTTACTGAATCATATGTACTAGTGTTTGTGTACAAAATGTACTGTGTCCCAGTCAGGTTGATCCATAATAATAATCCTCATGGCATGGATCCCAGTCACTCAATGGACTGGAAGTAATGGAAGTTACTCAATAAATGTGTGTTATACAAGTTGGCCAAGTCCTATAGATGTTTGACATCATGTTCAATCTACACTTTTTTTTTTTTTTTTTTTTTGCCAATGCTGGTCTCTTAAACACGGCTTATGTTTGAGCCACCCAGGGGAGCAGATCCTAACTCTCCCATAGAAG